>NC_092156.1:67803874-68103874 GCF_045791955.1 Oncorhynchus clarkii lewisi | reverse complement strand
ATGCTAACCCTTTGGTCCAGTCTGACCACTCCCCCCGCGTAGCATGTTAGCCTGTCTATCTGTGTGGTGTACCTGTGAGAGGATGTTGGTACACTGCTGCAGCAGGGAAACGGGGGGCTTGCCCAGGCTGGTGGCCAGCTGCACACGGAGGAGCTGCTCTTTCTGGGTCAGGTTGTCCTGCAGGGCGTGGGCCAGGGCCACTGCAGCACACCAGTTAGACAGTGAGTCAGCCGAGAACAGGCCCCCACACAGCAGCTGGCCCGCCGAGATGGAGTTGGCTGAGGAGGGAGAGAGCCGGAGGGAGAGAGCCGGAGGGAGAGAGCCGGAGGGAGAGAGCCGGAGGGAGAGAGCCGGAGGGAGAGTGCCGGAGGGAGGGGGAATAAAGCAATAGATATATGTACAACATTTAACCCTCAGTTCTATTATATTTTTGCACTAGAGAATAATAAGCAAATAACCTACAGTATATTAGTCATAAGTAACATTTTATTACATGCAATCTACAGTTGTACAGTGTGGTCATAACCTTGTAATAACACATTCAGTATGGAGGTTCAGTGTAACTGAACTGACCGTCAATGGTGGAGGGCAGGAGGGTGGCTACGATCTCCCCCTGTCCCTTCTGGTTCTTGTAGAGAAAACACTGGAAGCAGTAGAGAACGGCACAGCGCAGCACGAACGGCTGCCTCTCGTTGACCATGGACATCAGCAGCACCACTATGGCAGGTCTGGAATCAGGGGATAAGGGTTTTTAGAGATTACCTTCACTCGGTGGCTGTGCTACAACTGATTACAGTCCTCTGTCTGGGGGAACTCACCTTGGGGGGTTGGAGGGAGCGTTGACAGATGCAAAGTAGTCCTGGTTGATCTGTGAGCCGCGGATCACCTCCGATACAGTGTTGATGGTCTGAAAGGAGAAAGACAGAGTGACATAGTGGTACAAACACAAAGCACGCATCAGTATGAACAACAGTAACCACTGATCTAACACAATAAGTAGAAAGAAAGAAAAGAAAGGCTTTTTGGTCCACTCCAACAGTCTTCTACGTTACCTCAGTGAGTATGTCAGCAGGCACGCCAGTGGCCATGAGGATGGTGCAGAGCTGCTGCAGCAGGCCACACTGGTACATTGACTTCTGACAACTACTGGTGGCTCCAGGAGAGTTGACCGGGGAGACCATGACTCGCACCAACTGGACCAGAGAAGAGATGGAGAGATGAGACGCAGTGCTACGGTGAACATACTCTACACCACAACAAATCCTGGCCATGCGTGGCACAGTGAACTGCACAGACCCTAATAGTTGAGCATAACGGACCATCACACTGCTCTGTCAACTGCTCAGGGCTCAAAACTCCCATTCTCCCTGAATTACATGTAACACCAGGACTGTGGTGTCCTACCTGCAGCATGAGGTGGAGGTTGGTGACCTTTTGGGCGGACCAGCCAGAGTTGTCGTCTCCCACCTCGAACCAGGGCTCAAAACTCCCATTCTCCCTGAATTAAATGTAACACCAGGACTGTGGTGTGTCCTACCTGCAGCATGAGGTGGAGGTTGGTGACCTTCTGGGCGGACCAGCCAGAGTTGTCGTCTCCCACCTCGAACCAGGGCTCAAAACTCCCATTCTCCCTGAATTAAATGTAACACCAGGACTGTGGTGTGTCCTACCTGCAGCATGAGGTGGAGGTTGGTGACCTTCTGGGCGGACCAGCCAGAGTTGTCATCTCCCACCTCGAACCAGGGCTTCATCCTCTGGATGTAGGAGCCCTCCTTGAAGAAGTTCTGGTTGGAGCTGTTGTTCTTCAGCAGGTTGACGAGCAGCAGGAGACAGTCCTCCACTACGATACCTGGACAGAGACAAGATGGAGGGTGGACTTCTGTCAAGAAATGTGTGAAGATTGTTGATTTTATCGCTTAAAATTGTATTTATTAAGAAATGGATTCATTGCCAATTTTCTAGAGTGCAAGTATGGAGAGTGGATGTTGGCCAGTGTGAGTGAACTGAAATGTCATTTTAAATCAAATCAAATGTAATTTATTTAGAAATGGATTCATTGATTGCCAATTAGCTTGAGTGTATATATGGCACGACTACTCCATTCGACTTTACCTCCATCACTGCTGCCCTCCTCTGTTATGATATCTAGGAGACGCTCGAAAGCGTTCTCAAACGCCACGATCTTCTGGATGGCCGCGTTGCCTTTGGTCAGCTGCTGCAGCAACAGGAGACCCTGAGGGAATACGATCAAAGTAGCTCTGATGTAGTGATCATATATCCAGAGAAACAGAAACAACAAGCCCAGGAATAAGACCAGCTAGTATGATTTTGGGCTGGTTTCCCAGAAACAAGACGCGCTTTTTTTAGTCGAAGACTTCACCCGTGTCTGGGAAACCGGCCCAATGTCTTGTATCAGCAGAAAGATAAGATAGCAGATTGTAGCTTGTTCCTGTGGCTTTACGGTCTTACTACTAAAGACCATCTGAAGCAGCAGTCAGTAGGAGTAGTACTCACATCATTACGGATGACTTCTCTGGAGTCAGCTAATAGGTCCATCAGTCTAGAAACACCTGCAGGGGAGAGAGACGGACCATTCACAACATACAACTCAGAGACCAGCCAGGCAAATCAGCCAGAAAATAACTCTAATTAGCGTACTTGACCATTAGTAGTCATATGCTCTAGGGAAGAAAATAGACAAGACTAACACTTCTTGTCATACTACTTCACCAGTGAGAGAGAAACAAATGTTGAGAGGATAAATCAAACCACAACAGCTGATTTTGGGTCAGTTGTTGGTGTGGGCTGATGTCAGACAATTCAGCAGCAGCTGATTCCAGGTCATTTGTTAAAGGACTCACCCATAGGGCTGACCAGGATGACGCCCTGGACCTGGTTACACTGGTTCTTCAACAGAGCGGTGAGCAGCTTCACTCCTGGCCACCGCACGTGGAAGTCAAACTCCTGAAACAGGCAGGAAGTCAGTGTCACAGGCAGGGAATCAGTGTCACAGGCAGGGAATCAGTGTCACAGGCAGGGAATCAGTGTCACAGGCAGGGAATCAGTGTCACAGGCAGGGAATCAGGGTCACAGGCAGGGAATCAGGGTCACGGGCAGGGAATCAGGGTCACAGGCAGGGAATCAGGGTCACAGGCAGGGAATCAGTGTCACAGGCATGGTGGGAAATAAACCACACCCTTGTAATCCTGTATATAAACAGTACAGATTTGAGGCTTATGCTTATATTCTTAAATCTGAAACCAGCTGGTCTGAAAACCACCATGCACAATGGGTCTCCAGGTCTGGTTAACACTGAGACCATGGGTTAGAGACTACTAGCTTTCATAAAAGACACAACGTAGATGTTTGGGTCTCTGGTCTGTTTACCTCTAACAGAGTCAGTAGTAGTGTCACGTTCTCAGAGTCGCCGAGGAACTTGTCAGTGAACAGGACTCCCAGGTCTTCCTCCTGCTTCTGGGCGTTCTCATCTGAAAAGGTCAAAGGTCACAAGGTTTAAAGACCTCTGGGTGTGCCATGTTAGGCAGGTAGTTGCCCCGAGACATGGCTACTATTAGCGAGAGGGGAGGTGTTAGGGCACGGTGAATTGGTTCACATCCAGTCTAAAAGCACACAAAAGTACTGGAGCATCGTATTATAGACAACACACTCAATTATCTAGGGTTCTAGGCTAAATATAATATTTCACATCAAGAACAACCAGATGAGACGTTCTGCAATACTAGAATAACCTCACCACAGTGAACATGGTTTAAAATGTACAACTGTGAGGAAGAGGATGCTTTGGGAATCTAACATTCCTCTTTTGGAATCAAAACTTCTTCGTCCCAACATCCCGTGCAGAGTGATTTGCGTTTGACTAGATATGCTAATTGCGAGGAAAACAAGAAGAGCAATGGGAAGATAAACACTGCAGGACAGGAGAGAGGCTGAGGTAGGAGTGGTATTAGTGACATGTTATTACCACCCAGTCATTACTATATTAAACCATACTTCCCAGTCCAACACATTTTAGTGAGGTTAGTTCAGTTGACTAGAAAGAGTCACCACACCATGGGGGCTAGTTAGTCTACAGAGCTAGTACTGACCAGACACAGGCACGTTCTTATGCTTCCCTGAGACAGGGATAGGGGGTGCGGCCGCCATGTCTGTAAGAAGGGGGGAGTGCAAGAGATTGAAGCCCCATCCAAGTCAGATGATTCGACTCGTACACAATACATAAATATATCCCTAGTGTTTGTTAATGGGTTCTGCCAAAGCACTGCATTTCAGACTAACAACCTACTGTGCACCACAGGACAGCTAGAAATCAAAACAACCCGCGGAGAAGAACGATGCATATCATTTACAAGAAGCGTCACTAGTGGTTAGGGGGGGACGTCATGCACAAACAAGAGTTTTACCTTCAGATTCGTCTGTAGAGTTATAACATGAAAGAGAAGAGAGAGATGACAATCTTTACATACATAGCAATTAACATCGAGAGAGAGAGAAATGGGGCGAGTGTGGAAGAGGGCGACAGGGTCCATTTTGATTTGAAGTCCAATTAATTGGCAGTAATTGAACTCAATTACACATGCTATTGTTACTAGGACAGGGCTTGCTTGTTGTCATTCAAAAGCATTTTTCCCAAAAAGGAAGATTGTTTTTAACTGCATGTTCAAAAACAGAGGCTCCGCTCTATAACAAAATACTAAATTATTGACAGTTCTGGGGCCTGTTCACAACCCTCTGTGGAAGAGGACTAGGTTTTTAACACCTAAACACCTTGTTCCTCCTCTTCATCGTTGCAGATGATATTATAGAGTGTGTCCAAAGCGTAGCCAAGGATTTCAGAGTCCGACCTGCAGAAAATGGGAGGGGTAGGATATCAACACAACAAGCACTGCTTTCGTCCCCTAAGTCCCTGAAATATTAAGTACTCTTAGCAACGACCGAGCACCATGCAAAACGCTGGCCTTAAATCACCCCACCACACTATTACAATGTGCTAGAGAGCAGCAGAGGGCAAGGGATAAGTATAAAGCTCTTAAATCATAAAAACACACACACACACACACAAAAAACATACCTGTCAGTTTGCAGTATGTGAACCAGGTGGTCCATAGCCTGAGTGCCAACTTCCAAGCGATATTTCTACAAATCAAAACCAACAGTCAAGTCAGGAGAACAGTAAGTGATTGTTTCCCCCTAGGCAGCCCTTGGATCAGAGAGGATGTGACTTTTTGCTTTAACTCAAAGCTATGCCTGTTTTGCCCCCGTGCTCCCCCTAACTGTTGATATGCCGCCCGTGTCTGCATGAACAATACACGTTTTGGCTCCACACATGACCTTAGGCATAAGTATAATACATTCTGAAAGCAGAGTTAAATAACAGAACAGTGGTTTGCTTTGTGACATCTCTGATCTGATAAGACAAACCTGTGTGATTAGTTACCCCTCAACGTTGAGTAGAACCTACTGGGGCCAAACAGAGCTAATGCAATTCAACAACTCCCAGCTCTAGCTGGTCTGTTTCTCTGGCTAGCGTTGTTTTTCCCTGGTCTGTGTGTGACCCCATACCCCTAAACCCCTTATTCATGCCTGATAAACTCATTACTCATGGTTGACGAGGCAGCTAGTGGCCAGTCAGTCAGTTATGGCCGAGAGGTCTCTAGACCTTTAATACAGTAGAGAGTAGGGACTGAGGGAATGAGTCAGATTTTCAGCAAGGCTGTATGTCAATAATTGCCTTCTTTTCCTCAACATTGCTTTTTATTTTTTTTAAGAGAACTGGACCAGTGAACGCAAGGAGCCAACCAATAGGTACCCTCCTTATTCATTGGTTGCACATTTCGTCACAATACTGTTTGGAACGTTCATTTTAAATTTGATGAAATTGTCATTAGCCCCCGTTCAGAAAGACTACCATCTGTCAGACATCAATATGCTGCGGCATCTGTAGAATGTTGATAACAATGGCAACGATGCGACCAAGTGACAGAGGTGCAACCCATGAATTCCTACATTACCTTCCCCAGTCTTTCTTTCCTGATCAGTGTATGGAGGAAAGGTGGCAAAATAATGAGGTGATTTAAGAGGATTGAGACAGGGCCCATCCCAGACTATTTAGATAGAGCCTGAGGATGAGTACACAGAGTGGGGGTGATAAGGGGATGTGTCCCTGCTCACAAGATAACGAACATCAAAAGAGAACTCTAGCGATGTTCACTTAAAACAATGCACAGGAGAAAAGCTCATATTTAGATAAGGTCTAGGCTCATCATAAACGGTCTCTGCAGCCTCAATGCTTTAACACGTATTTATCAATAATGAGTAACAATTGACAGTGTAACAATGGTACAATCATGACAACAATAGTGCATCAGTGTAAATATAGAGATTAGCCTAATGCAATTGTCTCCTACCTTTGAGAGCGATTTAAGGGCTCGGACAGCGTCCCTGCGGTCCTCCAGGAGTGTGGAGGAGGCCACACGGTCACACAGCTTATGGATCTGTGGTTCAATCAAAATCATTCATGGTTAATACAACATGTTAAGGGAAAGGATCAACAGCTGCACCATGGAGAGCATCCTGACTGGTTGCATCACCGCTTGGTATGGCAACTGCTCAGCCTCCGACCGCAAGGCACTACAGAGGGTAGTGCGAATGGCCCAGTACATCACTGGGGCCAAGCTTCCTGCCCTCCAGGACCTCTACACCAGGCAGTGTCAGAGGAAGGCCCTAAAAATTGTCAAAGACTCCAGACACACTAGTCAGACTGTTCTCTCTGCTAACGCACGGCAAGCGGTACCGGAGCACCAAGTCTAGGTCCAAGAGGCTTCTAAACAGCTTCTACCCCCAAGCCATAAGACTCCTGAACATCGAGTCAAATGGCTACCCAGACTATTTGCATTCCCCCCCTCTTTACACCACTGCTACTCTCTGTTGTCATCTATGCATAGTCACTTTAATAACTCTACCTACATGTATATACTACCTCAACTAACCGGTGCTCCTGCACATTGACTCTGTATCGGTATCCCTCTGTATATAGTCTCGCTATTGTTATTTTACTGCTGCTCTTTAATTACTTGTTAATCCTGTTAATCCCCTAACCAACAACTGCATTGTTATTATGGGCTCATAAGTAAGCATTTCACTGTAAGGTCTACTACACCTGTTGTATTCGGCGCATGTGACTGATACAAATTGATAGGGGATACCTAGTCAGTTGCACAAGTGAATCCATTCATTTAACCCAACTACTCTGAATCAGAGAGGTGCGGGGGGCTGGCATAGTCGACATCCACATCATCATCAGCAGAGTAGCAGTTGTTGGGAGTTAACTGCCAGGTCAGAAATGCAGATTTTTCCACCTTGCTGGCAAAAAAAACAGCGACCTTTTGCTTACTGGCCCAACGCTCTTAACCACTAGGCTACCTACCATCCCCTGTAACCACGTACTGATACATAGACTTACATCCACTGCAGATTCAGCCAAAGTTCAGCCAAATCAAATGTTATTTGTCACATGCTTCGTAAACAACAGGTGTAGACTAACAGTGAAGTGCTTACTTACAGGCCCTTCCCAACAATGTAGAGAGAAAGAAAATAGAAAAGCAATAACAAGTAATAATAAATACACAATGAGTAGCGATAACTTGGCTCTACACACGGGGTACCAGTATCGAGTCGATGTGCAGGGGTACGAGGTCATTAAGGTAGATATGTACATATACCTAGGAATATAGAGACTAGGTAATAGGATAGCAATGTGTGTGAGGAGTCAAAAAAGTTAGTGCAAAAAGGGTCAATGCAGATAGTCCGGGAAGCTATTGGGTTAACTATTTAGAAGTCTTATGGCTTGAGGGTAGAAGCTGGTCAGGGTCCTGTTGGTTCCAGACTTGGTGCATCGGCACCGCTTGCCGTGCGGTAGAACAGTCTATGACTTGGGTGGCTGGAGTAGAGTCTGACAATTTTTAGGGCCTTCCTGTGACACCGCCTGGTATAGAGGTCCTGGATGGCAGGGAGCTCGGCCCTAGTGATTTACTGGGCTGTACGCACTAGCCTCTGTAGCGCCTTGCGGTCAGATGCCAAGCAGTTGCCATACCAGGCGGTGAGGCAGCCAGTCAAGATGCTCTCAATGGTGCAACTTTGAGCATGAGGGCCCATGCCAAATCTTATCAGCTTCCTGAGGGCGAAGAGGCATTGTTGTTCCATCATGACTGTTGGTGTGTTTGGACCATGATAGATCCTTACTGATGTGGACTCCGACGAACTTGAAGCTCTCGACCCACTCCACCTCAGCCCTGTTGATGTGAACTGGGCGTGTGTTCGGCCCTCCATTTCCTGTAGCCCACGATCAGCTCCTTTGTCTTGCTCACGTTGAGGGCGAGGTTGTGGTCCTGGCACCACACTGCGGGTCTTTGACCTCCTCCCTATAGGCTGTCTCATGCACTGTTGGCATGTCTTCCTCCCTCCTTCTCTACTGCACCTGTTGTTTCAACCTCAATGCTCGGCTATGAAAAGCCAACTGGCATTTACTCATGAGGTGCTGACCTGTTGGACCCTCTACAACCACTGTGATTATTATTTTACCCTGCTGGTCATCTATGAACATCTTGAAGATCAATCTGGTCGTATGGCCATGTGCTCTTATAATCTCCACCCCTGGTACCTCAAGGTTTCTACCTAGGTTCCTGCCTTTTTATGGAGTTTTTCCTAGCCACCATGCTTCTACATCTGCATTGCTTGCTCTTTGTGGTGTTTTAGGCTGGGTATCTGTATAAGCACTTAGTGAAATCTGCTGATGTAAAAAGGGCTTTATAAATACATTTTATTGATTGATTACAGAGATTTATATCTATTACTAATTGATAGGCACCATTCAAATTGAAATGCCTTCTTTTGATAGCAGCCTGAGATATGTCACACACATTCTCTTGTTTGGTGAAGGGACTTAAATATATCAAGGTCAAGCAGCCCCTCCCATTCTGTCATCACAAAAGGAATGCCAGCAGAGATCCATTCACAAACAATGGATTCACGTAGAATTTGGCTGTGTTTTTGGTTTGTGAACTGCAATCCAAGTAGCCATATAGTCTCACCCAGATGACAGTAAACAGTTGGATGTATGCAAAGTATGTAAACTATCACATACGAAGACATCTGCTCATTTAGTGGCAGCAGGTCATGTCAATCTTTTTCTTCCCAAAAAACGCTGATAGCTCAAGAATATGAGCAGGCTACACACGTTCAATTGTTGTCCTGTGCCAATTGGGCTAACCAGCTTAGCTAGCAAACTCTGCAGAAATGTTTGCGTCAATCACTGTATTGATTGACACATTATGTCTGTGCTCGTGAGGCTGGTTGTATAGTGAGTGCACTGTTACAAGGCCTACACCGGTCTTTCAGCCTGGAAAACGTGAAAGTGAACTAATTTGCCTGTACAGCAACTATTAACTACACACACTTATCCTAAGATTCGGTCCACCAGGTTGTGTGTGTGACATTAGCTAACTTGTTAGCCTAACATGCTAGACGAGTTTCGTTTCTCACCGTCTCTGCTCCAGTCGGCTGTGGCCCCGCGGGTTGTCCACCCATCACTCCCCTGAAAAAATTCATTGTCATCGACGTCCTCTTGGAAATTTGTTCGCAATTCCAACGGTATAAAATAAAATTTGAAAGGGTTTCTGCCGTGATGGGCCTTGTGTAATAATGTAAACGCGTCTAAATGTTGATTTTTACACTGTACACAACCTCCTGGACCGACCCCGGAACTTGAGTGACATTTAGCCAATGCGCAAGCGCCGAGACGTGGCGCTACGTGGCTGATCAGAGGACAACTGCCTAATTTTTTAAAGGGGAATAAGATTCTACCACACCGCCACTTGTTTGTAAAATGTGTGTATATACACGATTATCAAAACATTCACATTAATTAAAAGAGAGATACGTAAAGAAACAAATAAGGTATCAAACATGCCCTTCTTTCCATGCAAAATAATTCACAAATCAAGAAAATAGAAGATTCATGCATCTGTATTTTTTTCTTCTCCATGTTCATTTTTGAACATAATGGTCTGCTTATATAACGAGTGAAGCCTGCTTATATTATCTGCTTATATAATTTCCATTTAACCTAGATGCTGTCCACAATAGGCACCCGCTGAACACTGGGACCTGTTTGGTATGCAACCCATGTTGCATCTGATGGCCTTTCTCTCAGACACTCTCTCTTTCTCTCACACACACATCAGAGAGAGAGAGGGAGATAGAGTTGACCTTTACATTTTGATACATTTCCCCAGACCAGACACTACTTATCATTTGAGCTTACTTATCACAATCTCTTTTGCACAATATAATGATGGAACTGTCCAAAATCACATACACACACACACATGTCAGAGAGAGAGAGTGAGATAGAGCTTACCTTTTTATTTAGACAAATTGCCCCAGACCAGACACGACTTATCAGTTGAGCTTACTTATCACAATCTCTTTTGCACAATATAATGATGGAACTGTCTGGTAGCTATGAGTTTGAGTCAGGTGTTATTGTACTCTGAGGGTAATTATAACATGTTAATACACATCTGTTCCAGCCAGACACCTGGATAAAAAATCTAAATGTGCAGAAATATCAAAGTAATTATAGAGGGCGCTGAGACAGACAGATCCACTCCTTGTCTTAAAAGGCCTCTGTACAGATCTCAGCATGTTCCTTTCACAATGGAAGTCAAACTAACAGAAGCAGGGATTTTCTCTCTCCTTCTTACTCTCCAGGTATTTTCTGCAGGTAATTATTTTATTTTTTTACAAATCATCTAATTGCTGGGGATTTAAATATCTAACATGAAATATCAGAGATCTTCTCTTCAAAATGCTATGATGACGTAGTGTCATATATTTTTGGAGGAAATGGAGTGAAAATATATATGTTTTAAAATATTAAGAGATTTTGCCATTTGAAATGATAGTGATGATCAGGACATTCAGGGGCGATTTCAGATTAAGCCTAGTACTGGACTAAAAAGCACTTTCTATGGAGATGTTCTATTTAGAATTATTTTTAGTCCAGAACTAAAATGTATCTGTGTTAGCATCACTTTCACAATGTCTTGAATGTCATCCAGAGAGGAACGATGAGACTCCCACTTCCTGGCCCGATCAAGGGGCAATTTCCACGGGAGACTACCTGGAGAAGGGGAGAGGAGAGGTGCACAGATATGACAGACAAGGTGAGTCAAAAAAAACAATACATTCAGACTAGCCTGGAATCCAAACTGAATATTGATCAGTATTACTATCGTTTCAGTGACATGGTGTGATATTCATCTTGGATCCCAGGCTAAAGATTACTGAGTAAACACGATTGATCTCTTATATCGATCTTCGGTGGCATTTATATAATTGAAGAAAAAAAAAACTTTATCTCGTTTTTTTTTCAGAGCAGCATTCTGGGCAATCTGAACATGATGTTATTCACACACTGCTGAGCACAAACGATGCAACTGAGATAGACATCATCAACCGTGACGAGTCTCCATGTAACGTCATATCAGTCATGGACGACCTCCCAACCCCTCAGGTTCACTCAACCGACCCCGACCGCAGTTACCACCAGCAGCCCACACCTGGACAATAACAAAAACAAGAGAAAGGCAAAGGGAGCTCCTCAACATCAGGACCTAGTTGTCCCATACCTACCCATCAGGCCTGGTGCCCCCAACATAAATGGCTTCCCTCCTGCAATGTTCTTTGTCCCTCAGAGAGCTGCAGCACGCCATCCCCACTCCATGAGCTGGTTTCCCAGAGGTTATGGAAGTATGCCCAACTACCTCATGCCTATGTCCGGGCTTTGCATGGAGGTTCATCTTCAGAGAATTCTCTGAGTGACTAAAGTATCGGGTTCCTAAGACCATTTATAAATAGAATGGGGGGTGTCTGTTCTATAGATTCTATTTCTATGGCTAAGAGTTTCTGGTGCTAAGTCTCCATTACTGTCCCAGACAAGAGATCGGCAGAGGCTGATATGATCAGTGTCATTGTGCGCTGAATCTGCTATGTGGAAGTGTTGATAAGCATCATGTTTTTATTTTTTAATCATGCTTACGTGACAAAAATAAACCATTTCCTTTTCATAAACAGTCTTTGAGTTGTTTTGGACTGCAGTGCTCAACCATTTAATTACACTAAATGAATACGTTTAACATGTTACCTTCAGAATCACGATGCTTGCACAATACAAATTACACCCTGCATTGCAAAGAAAGCCAGGTTCGACAAGTGCAACTTTTAATCAAGCCAGAATGAACAATGATTCATGGATTCATTATCGGAGAGTATCATGCCTGTGTCACAAATACGCAGACCTGTGGTCAACCTCGGCTGCCTTTGCAATCAACACAAGGCAGTTACCACAGGAGCTGGAACTAGGTGGTGTCCATTATGCACCAAACTGAAGGTAAAAAAGAAAAGGGGACTGCCAATAAGAAACGTTCCTTTCATTAGAAGTGTGGTTAAGGTTAGGTTTGAAATAACATTTTAAGAAGAGAAATTGTAGAAACAGGCGGGGTTTAGCAAGAATTATAACTGTGGCTGTGGTAACTAACTACATTGAACAAAAAGTATAAATGCAACAATTTCAAAGTTACAGTTCATGTAAGGAAATCAGTAAATTCAAACAAATTAATTAGGCCTAATCAATGGATTTCACGACTGGGCAGGGGCGCAGCCATGGGTGGGGAGGACACAGGCCCACCCACTGGGGAGCCAGGTGAAGAAGCTGGATGTGGAGTTTCTGGGCTGGCGTGGATACACAGTCTGTGGTTGTGAGACCGGTTGGACATACTGCCAAATTCTCTGAAACGTTGGAGGCAGTTTATGGTAAAGAAATTTTACATTCAATTATCTGGCAACAGCTCTGGTGGACATTCCTGCAGTCAGAATGCCAGTTGGACACTCCCTCAAAACTTGAGACACATGTGGTATTATATTCAGTAAAAAAACTGCACATTTTAGTGGCCTTTTATTGTCCCCAGCAAAAGGTGCACCAGTGTAATGATCATGCTGTTTAATCAGCTTCTTGATATGCCACACCTGTCAGGTGGATGGAAAAATGCGCACTGACAGGAATGTAAAGAAATTTGTGCACAACATTTGAGAGAAATAAGCTTTTTGTGCACACTTTTATTTCAACTCATGAAACCAACACTTTACATGTTGAGTTTATATTTTTGTTCTTTATAGTCGAGACCCATGTTACTTCTGGCTTTGTTAATATTCTCAAGTAGGATCCAACATCTTGGGGCATTTCCAACTTCTTTGTCTTTTACGACATTTGGTTGACTGCTGTGCCCCTTAAAACATGACAACCGTGATGACTGGTGCAGATATCAGTAGTTTATTGTATGTTAAGTCCAAACACATTCAAAATGGAAAACTAAAACAAATTTGCTCCATCTGCAACACATTTTTTTGTTTCTACTAGCAAACAAGTAGAAGGTAAACACAGTAAATTAAGATGGCAACCAACTGACTGCTTAGCGTACCACACTTGCTAAAGCCAGGAAGGAAATCCTATTCCACTGAAAAGAGGACTGGAATGATATACATTTAAATCCACTCTACAGCATTTTTCAACAGTGGAAAAAGTTTACAGCCTTTGCTTTAGGGGGTCCTTTGAAACTTGGGGGTAGAGATGGGGGTTTCACTGAAATTTCAGAGCAAAAAAAATAAAAGTACAAATCTGCTCCCAATAAACGTTTTAACACCACTGAGTTAAAGCACTGACTTCAGAAAACTAGCCAGAAAGCATGATGGCATTCCACTCGGCTGACTCTCCTCGCCCTTGTTGACCATTGCAAAAGTAAAATCGCAGTAAGTGCGCTTTTCTTAGCCATAATATGAAACTCACATTATGAGTATATAGGCAACTGTGAAACTTGTCCATATGTGGAAACATGGGGAGGGATGTAGTTCTGCAGTGACCAACAATAGGTTCCTGGAGAAAGGGGCTCAATTTCAAAATGGCCTCTTCCCATAACACACACACACCAGTGTTCGGCACGTCGCTCCAATCCAACCAAAAGGTACATGCATTTCCACCAGTGTGACTGGCTTTTTAAGCTGGCCCACGCCACAAGAAAATTAATTATGAGAGCAATGTCAGAAAAGGGAGTAGGATGGTAAGTGTTTTTACTGTGACAGATTGTCCCAGAAAATTTCAGAAATAGCGCAATACCACCTGACAAGGAAGACCTCAGTAGGACATTTTGGAAAAGGCGCTACATCAGATTTAACTTTCCGTTTCAGTGCAAGAAGACCAGTATAAGAAAAAAGAAGTGCAAAATATTTGTCATTTCTCCTCCCCGATTCTATTCCAGGTTGAAACCGAGGTCTTCCCTTTCACAGTCACAAAAAGAAAACTTCCCATTTCACTGGCAGAGTACTGGTATAGAAATGTTATTTTTCTTATTTTGCCTTAGTGGGAAAAAAATAATAGAAAAATCGGTACACAGCACATTGAATATTATCAGCATTTTAAAAAATATGAACGCATAAATGGATTTTAAAAAGTGAGTGTCATCCCAGATAAAGTTTGCACTAAGGCTAAACCACACCTAAGATTACCATTTTACAAAAATTGCTGCCAACGAAAAATGTTTGTTGATGAAACAGTCGGATGCCCTTGGATCCAGGGCTTATGCCACCGTTCGAGACAAAGACCATGCTGCTCCAATTGACCGTACCGATTGAGAACTGTCTAGTAGCCCATGTCTGAGCCGTGCAATACAACGTTTTCCTTTAAGAGGGCATTTCATTCACTGTCCGATACAGTTACTAAGCAAACAGCTCGTCAATACTGCAGATCCAAACTCTTCAACTGATCCCATTTGCTTGACTAACCAAGAATCACACATGACTAGTATGTGCCAATGAGTCATTTCTTTAACATAATAACGCATCTCTGGGACATTTAACATTAAAACTTCAGGCACCCGTTGTCTCTCTAGTCTCTTCAAAACCCCAGAGCAGATACTATAAACAAATGCACAACTTGCAGCACATCATCTTAGGTAGTTCAACAGTACTTATGGGAGAGTGAAATGTGCACCAGAAAAACGTTATAATCCTGTGAAGAACACTGCAAATTCTCCTGGCCTCAGTAGGTAGAGTAGTTCAACTGGAGCTGGGAGCAACACCGGACACCCCGAACTCAACTCACTAGTAAGACTGGAAAGATGAAATAGAAGGCACCATCATGCTTTTATAGTCAAGTTGAAAAAAAAAAGAGAGAATTAAATCATACAGTGAACTATGATTTTTGCTGTACATTTATTATGTTCCTCCGTACACTTGACGGGGAATGGAGGGAGAAGAGGAACCTCAGTTTCACGGTTCTGGCAAGGGTAGGGGAGAAAGAAAATGAAAAAAATGCATGAAAATAAAAGAAAAAACAATAGGGAGCGAGTCTCCAAACATTATCACCACCACTCTCCTATTGGTCAGCTTGGGTTGTGTCTGTGGACCATCCTTTTATTTCCCCAGTCGGTGAAGTCCAGGAACTTTGAGCTTTTTATTAAATTCATTTAGGAAAATAATCATTCTGTAGATTGGTATGTTGTATTCCAGCAGTAATTGAAGCATAGTTATGGGTTCGCAGATGAAAGATGTGAGAGAAGTATATTGGTCACAGTAAACAGGCCTGAAGTGGAGGCCTGCCTTGTCACGTCGTTTAGCTTTGAGACAACAGTAGATGTCTCAACCAGCTGCGATCCCAGGATGTCAATGTAACATGACAAAAGTACCCATTAGTGCATATTGATGAGTGCATTATGCAATTTGTTTTAAGCAGTGTCCTTTGAAAAGGAAAAAACTAAATGCAAGCCCCCCCACAGCAGGAAATTCACCTCATGCTTTTCCAACAGTAACAGGCAGAGATCTCCCACATATAAAATGTGCATTAAGAGGGGTTTCGTGACGTAGCGCCCTGGTAAGTCGAGGCGTAATAATCTCTATTCCAAATGATGGGCTGTATTATCGTAGGTAAAAGTCTATCAGTCCCTCCTCCTATAACGATGCAGATTACTCCTGGTTGCTTTTCCTCAAATTTACAAATTAATGTTTGTGAATTCTTGACAACACTGGAAAAGTACGCTCAGCTCACAGCTAAGTAAAGCGAAAATGCAAATTTGACGTTTGCTCATTTTTGTCTGTCACATCAAAGAAGAAATAGTTGACAGTCTGTCACATTCCAAAGCCAAAAATACTTTTTTACCGAAACGAAAATAAACAAACAAAAGTATATACGTTTATACATGTAGATTTTTTCGTTAACGAGAACGGTAGAAGATGAAGAACGTGGTACTACTTCCGAACTGCAGGTGGCACTATCAGCGGCGCTGGGTGGTGAAGCGGCCCTCGGCGGATCCTCCTGCTCCTCTTCCAGAGCCCAGGCCGGGCTTGGGAGCACCCATTCCGCCCCTGGGTGGTGGGCCCCTACCGTCACGCATCATCCCGCTGCCGGCCACCATGCCTCCTCGCGGGCCACCGGGCCCCCTGTCGCCGCGTCTCCCTATGTCTCTGCGGTCGTCTCCGCCACGGACCTCCCGCTCACGCACCGCCCTGGTCTTCTTCTCCTCTACGTTCAGACGCACCTCGCCACGGAACATGATGGGCTACAGGACAGAGGGGACCGTTAATACAGGACTGGCAGGTGATTAGGGGACCTTAAGAAAATACCATTTTCACGATCCTTCTCATTCACTGGTTTGCACATCATAAAACCCTATTGGTTGAATCTTTGGTTGTATCGATTGTGTTTGTAGTTTTCCTGCATAGAAAAGTCTTAGGAGGAGGCCTGCCTAAGTGTTTTCGGGCCACCCATGTCCAGAAAGCTAAAACAAGAGCCCCCAATATTATTTTTTCAATTATGATCCTTGAGAACCAACAAATCACCAAAAATAAGAGTCAGGGAGAATCAAATTCCAAAAATGATACATTCAGGAGTATTTTTGTCAGAGAATGGGAACCCCATAGATTTTGTTAGAATGTTTGAGACTCAGATAGCATAGGCCAAGCTGAATGTTGTCTCTGCGGACAACGGGAGGGCTTCAAATTTCCAGTCAGCACCCCCCCAGCACCATTTTGCTCCAGTAAAACCTTGAATACTCCGTCTCCTGTAGCTGAGATTCAAACAAAGGGACAACGGGCTAGAGATTTGGGGATTAGGATACTGTGCATAAAACCCATAGGTAGTGATTTACAACACCAAGTTGTGTGCCACCAAAACACCCGTGTGAATGAGGGGGATAATGATGAAGTCAGTACTTGCCCCCCCTACCTTCGCCCCCAGGATTCTCTGGACAGGGTCAGAGTCGTCAAAGACCACAAAGCCAAAGTTGGGCAGCTTTCCTCCGACTCCCTTGGTGTTGATCCTCAGCTCCACTACATTGCCAAACGCTGAAGGAAGACATTTTAGTTTTCAATTCCAAATACTGAAAATCATACACAATTCTCCTGCTACGTCATCTGTAGTTTACCGCGTTAGTCACACCTTAACAAAAGGTTGGAAGATGTAAACTGTTCCAAACGCACACAATTCTATTGATTTAAATGCCATTGATACTTTGAACAACCAGAAAATGGCATGGCTAAATAACCATTCATGTGTACGAGTGCTTACTCATGAAGAAGTCCTTGAGCTCTGCCTCGTCAATGTCATGAGGAAGGTTGCCCACAAAGAGCTGGTGGCTGTCTGGGTACCGAATGATCCTCCTGCTGTCCATCTCACCGGGGTCCGCCTCGCCCCGACCTGCAGTCAGGAGAAGTCATTAGCTACCATCTGCACCGTCACTCTGTACCAACACTGAAGAGAGCACATTTAGTACAAAGTCACAGCTTTATTACCTTTGTTGACAAAACTGAAGTGGGGTTTCCCAGTTTGTGATTCTGAAGGTGCAACACCATCTAAGTGACAGAGACGTGCACACATTGACCCATGTGTAAATAATAAAGACTACAGAAGTGTGAGCACCTGTGACGTGTTGAGAACTAAGCAGACCTAAAACCAAGAGCATATTGCGTGTATAGACAGTGCGTCTATAGAAAAACATTGCTATTAGGTCCCACCGGGCTTACCAGGTCTGGAGGCTCGCTGTACGAAGGCTGGTCTGTCGCGGGGGCGCTGGTCCCGGGGTCCCCGGAGAGGGGCCATCTGGCTCTCAAGTTTGGTCTCCACTCTGGGCTGTAAAGGAGCGCGACACACGAGATGAGACCTACTTGACCACAGACAACACTCAGCCCAGACACACACAAGACACAGGTGGAGGGGTTACCTGTGAGCTTGGTGCTTTAACAACATGGGGGGGAATTCCAGAGGAGGGTCCTGTACCGCTAGGAGGCAGGTTTTTACTGGTCACCGAGGCCCAGGAGAAGGTCTGCCAGGAATTCAGTCAGAATTCAACCGTGCCAATCAGTAGAACACAGTACAATATGATTTTGAAAGGCAGATATCTTGACAGTAATCCGTGCAATAGTGCTACTTCTGAAATGGCACCCTATTCCTTCTATAGTGAACTTTTGACCAGCGATCTATATAGAACAGCAGTGTGATTTCAGATGCAACCTGCATGTTATTGTGATGTTATAAATGGTCATAGCACTGTTGTACCAGGAGAGTGGACCAACCTTGGGGGCCTCCTGCGTGCTGGGTGGGGACTCTACTGGGACCGGGGAGGGGGCCTTCTCCTCCAGCTCCTCCATCACCTTCTCCTCCACGTCAGGCTTCAGCTCCTCAACCTCGGGCTCCGGTTCAGGCTCGGGCTCAGGCTCTGGAGCCGGCTCCTCCATAGGCTCCTCAACACCATTGCTAAATGAAGCAGAAATCAGTCAAGTTTTCTACAGCCGTTTGCCTAGATGTACCTTTTTATAAACTCAGATACAAGCTCAATATGATTGGATTCGGTCACATTTCTTCTTGACACAAATATGATGCAACTGTACACTCACTGGCCAGTTTATTTGGCACCCCACACCATTCATGAAAATGGACCGCTCCTACAGACAGACAGTGAGTCATGTGGCCTGCTAGATAAAGCAGGCAGACAGGCATCCAGTTACTATTCAATTGAATGGACAAAACGAGTGACTTAGGGCTGCGCGTGGTATGATCACTGATGCCAGGCGCGCCAGATCCAGTATCTCAGAAACTGGCTGCCAGATTTTCCCACACAACAATGTCTGGAGTAAACCAAGAATGGTGCGACAAACAGAAAATAAAAAAAACATCCAGTCAGCGGCAGTCGTGTGGGCGAAAACAGCTAGTTGATGAGAGGTAGAATGAGAATGGAAAGAATCGTGCAAGCTAACAGACGGGCCACAATTAGATCAATAACAGCGCAGTACAACAGTGGTGTGCAGAACAGCATCTCAATGATCCTTGTCATAGATGGGCTATTGCAGCAGACAACCACACCGGGTTCCACACCAGGTTCCACACCATTCAGGTAAAAACTAAATGCGGCTCGTGGGCACATGGTCACCAAGATTGGACAATCAAGGAGTGGAAAAACAGCACCTGGAGCATGACATCGAGTTTAATTTACTTGAGTGGCCTGCGCAGTCCCCAGGCCTCAACCCAACAGACCATCTGGAATGGGCTAGACGGCAGTACATTCATGCTGCGAACAATCCACAGCAACTGCGTGATGCCGTCGCCATCAGCATGTACCAACATCCCTGTGGAACGTTTCCGATACCGTGTAGAACGCCCCAAACAATTCTGTCTGTTCTGAAGGCAAAGAGCAGGTTCGACCCAGTACTAGATGGGTGTACCAAATAAACTGTCCGGTCAGTGTACATACCAACTGTATGCCATGTTTACTTATTGTTGTTTTTTAATGCAGTGCACGTTTTGTACATAAATGTAATTTCTCTAAAACAGAACATTAAGTACATCTAGTCGCCATTGATCTAACCATCATTGTCAAACTGGCATGGTGGTCTCCATGGCATAGACTTACATGACAGGGTGAGGCTCGTAGTAGGTAGTGCTGTTAGGACTGTCCTGGAGTGGCTCTGGGGACGGCTGTCTCTCCTCCTGCTCCTCCTCAACCTCCTCTTCAGATTCTGAGGTATCATTGATTAACAAAACAAAGTATACAGACCATATAAACAAATTGACATCCAAAGTCAACATTGAAGATAATTTAACTGGACAAAGTGCAGAATTTCTTACCCTCATCAAGTTCAGCCTCAGAGTCGCCGAAAACCTCATCCTCATAGCGGAAAATGTCGTTGTGTACGTAGAACTTGTTTGCCACGGAGCCCTGTGGAAATAGCCAGACAAGCTATTATTATTTGTGCTGCACTATCTGACGAAAATGTGCTTTTCCCCCTCATAGTTGAGGTGCTTCATAATCTAAGAAAAAGTGCAGAGTTGTTTTCAGTGGGCATTAAATGTTTTGAAACAGAGTGAATCAGGGAGGTACTTCCTGAACATTGAGCCCTACTGAACACAACGCAGGTAGTCACTCCACTTCAATTAATTCTACCATTTCATGACTGCTGAACACAATCCAAAAATCCCAGTGAGTGACAATTAAAATATGACAACTAGCCTATGCTTAGTAAAGTGTGTGCAGTGAGCCCCGCCCTTTAGCCTACCGTACTACGCACCTCTGGAGCGAGCACAAAGGTCTGCATGAACTTCCTCATCGGCTGGCCGTTGTTGGAGAGCTCACCCAGCACCTGGACCACAACGCCGTCAGTCAGTGTGGCATGGGCGTCCACGTGTCTGATCTTCGTGTGGCATTCTTGGAACTGCAGGGACAGGACCTTCTTGTGGATTTCCTGGGTAGGGTGAAGGAAGTACAGTTAGAAGTAAATCACAAGGCCAGGAGTGGTTTATAATAGAATCACATTTCCTGCATTATTACATCACAGCACTTGGAAGGTTATTAAAAAATATTTGAACATCTAAATTGTTTGAGATTTGCATGAAAAGCATCCCAAGTGAAGACTATTGACTGTGTTATATTTTTCAAAACAGGTAGTTGTCATCTGGATCTTTGATTTAGGTTATTGACACTTACTGCTTGGCCATACACTGCTTCTGCAAGCTTCCCATTGGAGTCAAGTCCGCCATGAACATAGGAGGAGTTCCTTCCATAGAACCTGTCATGACAAAGCAGAGACATTTAAAGTCCTGCTGGCACAGGTCTACATAAAGCAATGGAAGGTTATCACATACTGTGGGCTATTCAATCTAGACAAATCGGTCAGTACCTGTGCAGGAAATCGGGTGCTTTGTTTAAGAGTGTGTAATACTGCCTCACAAACTCCCGCCCTACAAGCAGGGGACTTGGCTTCTCCATCACCATTTCTTTGGTAATCAATATCAAGTGCTGAAACAGAACATTAACAAAACATTTAAATCTTGATATGAAGTAATACTTTGAAGTGACCTAAGAACATGCAGGTCAGCATTGCAGAAGGAAAATAAAGCCATGACAACTCATTCTTATTGGACATAATTGAGGCAACATGTACAATATCAACCGTTAATACCAGAATGAGACCAATGGAAAACTGAGCAACTTATGAATCGTTCATGAATGATATTTGCATGCAAATAAAAAAGTATGTACAGAAACGGGTTATTAAGACGTTGCTTTCTAGTTTTGAAATTAGTTGAGAATATGAAGACAAAGTCGATGCGTTCAACTGATTTTTAAAACGACAATGCACCATGTTGTTCGTGTTCACATTTTAAAATGATACATATTCATCGTTGCTAGCGAACTACCTACTTTGATAGCACACACTAGCGTGCAACTGCGCCATCACGTTTATCCACCCGGACACAAAAGAGGGGTACAAAGCATAGGTCGACTTCAACGAGACGTTCTCAGAAGAGTTGAGAGATTGTCTGAACATATGTTACTAATCAAATGAACAAATGAGGTTAATGTTAAATTAATTTGTTTGAGAGTAGCCAGGCCTATTGTGACGGAAACTGCGGAAGGCCTCCCACGACCTGGTACAGCCTCCGTCGTAGCTGGATGTCTATTTGTGTGGCATCGTCGAATCATTTCCCTGGCCTTGATACCAGACATAACACATGTCGCTAGAAATAGTAGACCAACTCCAAATGCTTTGAAAGAGGCCTCGTCTTATTTGGAAGTGTATTTAGCAAACTAGTTAGGGCAGCATACTTGTAAGGTAAACGAGGATTAGCTAGCTAACGCTGGCATCCTACTAGATCGGTGCTAGGCTAATTTGGGAAAACTCGTTAGCTAGCTCCTAGTTAGCCAACACGTTAACACTGCGTGCATTGATAAATAGCATTGCCCCCAATATTCTAATGTAATTTAAGTATACATTTTAATCAACAAAATGCACAGAAAAGTCCGTACCGGTTGCTAATTAAATGATAGTGAAACTAGTACATTTGCTAACGTTAGGCAGCTAATGGCGCTAAGCTAGATTTGTGGCGTCGTTGCTTTTTCTCAAGCTACCTTGTCTTGACAACTTTGTTTACCCCTATCAGTTTTCCTTCGTGTATTAACATGCATCAACACTTTAATGATGCAAAGTCATGTGGCTCAATTTCATGAATTAGAAACGTTGAACAGCTAGCAACAATCACTTTGTAACTAGCCAATACTCATTGGTCTATTCTGACCGGTTAACACGTTCGTGCAAGTGCCTAAATCCTGGCACCGGCAGGCAAGGTTTTCTTGAACAGAGCTGGTTAGCAAGCAATATAGTGTCGACACCAGTGCTCGTGTTAGCATTGCACATAATACAAAGGCCGACTGGCTAGGTATTTTTAGCTATAGCTAGTTAGTCAATGAGAAAAATAAAATTGAACACGGTAAAATTCGGGGTTTAGCATCACATGATACCATGCCTGTTTATTCCATTTTAACTCAAATTGTCGACATGAAATTAATTGAAGACACATACTGTACAGTGAGCCAACAAAGATCTTCACTAACTTTTTCCCGAGAACAACTACAGTAGCGAGCCATTAATAAAATGTTATCCTTAGTCAGATTATCTATTAAAAAAAAAAAAAAAGGTAACTTACCTTTTGAAATTCCTATCTAATTGAACACAGTGATTAAATGACTATACTCTGAAATATGAAGAATATTTCAGGTGCAATTTATAATATTTCTCTCCCTCTACTGACAGACTTTATGATCTCTGCTGTATCAGAGATTGGAATTTAAAGCGATAGACTTCAAATTTATTGTCTAACCCCTGCAATCTAGGCAGGGAACCCCCGTGACAGTGGAGTAGCCAATGATATTTTTACACTGGACAACATCAATTGTGACGTGGTTTGGTGTATTTTCCCGCCTGCCTTCCTGCCTAAAAATCCCGACGTTATGACGTCACAAGGGTTTATTTTGTCATAACTCATAATATAATATTCATTATCAGCCAACAGTTAAAAAGAGATTCATTGTGACTTAAAACATATTTACCAAGAAAATAATGTTCATATAGTATGTTCTATACACTACAAAATTGAGCAATCTGTAATGCATGAGGCTGTTATATGTTTTATTCCTGACAGACAGCAGATAACTTGAAGGCTACAATTAATACTTTTGAATACAAAAACTGGAAGAAACCTAGAGCCACAGAAACAAGTCTATCATATGCCTGCCAGTATCAGGAGACACACCCACAGTGCATTCGGAGAGTATTCAGACCTCTTGACTTTTTCCACATTTTGTTACGTTACAGCCTTATTCAAAAATTTATTAAATTGTTTTTTTCTTCTTCTCATCAATCTACACACAATACCCCATAATGACAAAGCAAAAACAGGTTTTTACTGAAATGTCTATTTACATAAGTATTCAGACCCTTTACCCAGTACTTTGTTGAAGCTCCTTTGGCAGCGATTACAGTCTTAAGTCTTCTTGGGTATGATGCTTCAAGCTTGGCACACCTGTATTTGGGGAGCTTCTCCCATTCTCCTCTGCAGATCCTCTCAAGTTCTGTCAGTTTGGATGGGGAGCTATTTTCAGGTCTCTCCAGAGACATTTGATCGGGTTCAAGTCATCCATAATGGGTCAGCGGTCAAACGACCTCCACTCATCACTGTAAAACGCTCCCTGAAACACTTCAGCGAGCAGGCCTTTCTAATCGACCTGGCCGGGGTATCCTGGAAGGATATTGATCTCATCCCGTCAGTAGAGGATGCCTGGATATTTTTAAAAAATGCCTTCCTAACCATCTTAAATAAACATGCCCCATTCAAGAAATTTAGAACCAGGAATAGATATAGCCCTTGGTTCTCCCCAGACCTGACTGCCCTTAACCAACAAAAAAACATCCTATGGCGTTCTGCATTAGCATCGAACAGCCCCCGTGATATGCAGCTGTTCAGGGAAGCTAGAAACCATTATACACAGGCAGTTAGAAAAGCCAAGGCTAGCTTTTTCAAGCAGAAATTTGCTTCCTGCAACACTAACTCAAAAAAGTTCTGGGACACTGTAAAGTCCATGGAGAATAAGAACCCCTCCTCCCAGCTGCCCACTGCACTGAAGATAGGAAACACTGTCACCACTGATAAATCCACCATAATTGAGAATTTCAATAAGCATTTTTCTACGGCTGGCCATGCTTTCCACCTGGCTACTCCTACCCCGGTCAACAGCACTGCACCCCCCACAACAACTCGCCCAAGCCTTCCCCATTTCTCCTTCTCCCAAATCTGCTCAGCTGATGTTCTGAATGAGCTGCAAAATCTGGACCCCTACAAATCAGCCGGGCTAGACAATCTGGACCCTTTCTTTCTAAAATTATCTGCCAAAATTGTTGCCACCCCTATTACTAGCCTGTTCAACCTCTCTTTCGTGTCGTCTGAGATTCCCAAAGATTGGAAAGCAGCTGCGGTCATCCCCCTCTTCAAAGGGGATGACACTCTTGACCCAAACTGCTACAGACCTATATCTATCCTACCATGCCTTTCTAAGGTCTTCGAAAGCCAAGTCAACAAACAGATTACCGACCATTTCGAATCTCACCATACCTTCTCTGCTATGCAATCTGGTTTCAGAGCTGGTCATGGGTGCACCTCAGCCACGCTCAAGGTCCTAAATGATATCTTAACCGCCATCGATAAGAAACATTACTGTGCAGCCGTATTCATTGATCTGGCCAAGGCTTTCGACTCTGTCAATCACCACATCCTCATCGGCAGACTCGACAGCCTTGGTTTCTCAAATGATTGCCTCGCCTGGTTCACCAACTACTTCTCTGATAGAGTTCAGTGTGTCAAATCGGAGGGTCTGCTGTCCGGACCTCTGGCAGTCTCTTGGGGGTGCCACAGGGTTCAATTCTTGGACCGACTCTCTTCTCTGTATACATCAATGAGGTCGCTCTTGCTGCTGGTGAGTCTCTGATCCACCTCTACGCAGACGACACCATTCTGTATACTTCTGGCCCTTCTTTGGATACTGTGTTAACAACCCTCCAGGCAAGCTTCAATGCCATACAACTCTCATTCCGTGGCCTCCAATTGCTCTTAAATACAAGTAAAACTAAATGCATGCTCTTCAACCGATCGCTACCTGTACCTACCCGCCTGTCCAACATTACTATTCTGGACGGCTCCGACTTAGAATACGTGGACAACTACAAATACTTAGGTGTCTGGTTAGACTGTAAACTCTCCTTCCAGACCCATATCAAACATCTCCAATCCAAAGTTAAATCTAGAATTGGCTTCCTATTTCGCAACAAAGCATCCTTCACTCATGCTGCCAAACATACCCTTGTAAAACTGACCATCCTACCAATCCTTGACTTTGGCGATGTCATTTACAAAATAGCCTCCAATACCCTACTCAACAAATTGGATGCAGTCTATCACAGTGCAATCCGTTTTGTCACCAAAGCCCCATATACTACCCACCATTGCGACCTGTACGCTCTCGTTGGCTGGCCCTCGCTTCATACTCGTCGCCAAACCCACTGGCTCCATGTCATCTACAAGACCCTGCTAGGTAAAGTCCCCCCTTATCTCAGCTCGCTGGTCACCATTGCATCTCCCACCTGTAGCACACGCTCCAGCAGGTATATCTCTCTAGTCACCCCCAAAACCAATTCTTTCTTTGGCCGCCTCTCCTTCCAGTTCTCTGCTGCCAATGACTGGAACGAACTACAAAAATCTCTGAAACTGGAAACACTTATCTCCCTCACTAGCTTTAAGCACCAACTGTCAGAGCAGCTCACAGATTACTGCACCTGTACATAGCCCACCTATAAATTAGCCCAAACAACTACCTCTTTCCCCACTGTATTTCATTAATTTATTTATTTTGCTCCTTTGCACCCCCATTATTTTTATTTCTACTTTGCACATTCTCCCATTGCAAATCTACCATTCCAGTGTTTTACTTGCTATATTGTATCTACTTTGCCACCATGGCCTTTTTGCCTTTACCTCCCTTATCTCACCTCATTTGCTCACATCGTATATAGACTTGTTTATACTGTATTATTGACTGTATGTTTGTTTTACTCCATGTGTAACTAACTCTGTGTCGTTGTATGTGTCGAACTGCTTTGCTTTATCTTGGCCAGGTCGCAATTGTAAATGAGAACTTGTTCTCAACTTGCCTACCTGGTTAAATAAAGGTGAAATAAATAAATCAAAAAAAGTCTGGGGTCTGGTTGGGCCACTCAAGGACATTCAGAAACTTGTCCCGAAGCCACTCCTGCATTGCCTTGGCTGTGTGTTTGAGATTGTTGTCCTGTTGGAAGGTGAACCTTCGCCACAGTCTGAGGTCCTGAGCGCTCTGGAGTAGGTTTTCATCAAGGATCTCTCTGTTCATCAATCCCTGGTCTCCTAGTGCCACCACCATGCTTCACCGTAGAGATGGTGCCAGGTTTCCTCCAGATGTGATACTTGGCATTCAGGCCAAAGAGTTCAATCTTTGTTTCATCAGATCAGATAATCTTGTTTCTCATGGTCTGAGAATCATTTAGGTGCCTTTTAGGGGACAGGCAGAGGTTGGAGGAGGCCAGTCGGAGCATGCCGAGGAGTCTTGTTCTGTGCACACACCGTGCAAGCGGCGACAAATGCGGACACGTCAGGGACCATAATAGGCCACCAAAAGAGCTGTCACACAAAGGCCAGGGCCTGACGGGTGCAGGCAAGCCTGGAGAGTGGGCCCACTCCAGGACTGCGGAGCAGACGGCCTCAGGAACAAACATCCAGTTATCAGGGCCCCCCCGGGGTTAGGCTGGGAACGCTGCACCTCACGGACCTGCTTCCCTATTGACCCGCTGCCGAGTGCCCTCGCCAGGCACGAAGTGGGAAGGATGGTCTCGGGTTCCGGGGTAGTAGTCGTGGGGCTATAGCGGTGGGACAGTGCATCTGGCTTGACATTCTTGGATCCTGGCTGGTTTGAGAGGGAGAAGTTGAACCATGTGAACAGCAGGGCCCATCTGGCTTGCTTGGAGTTGAGGCGCTTGGAGGTGCGGAGATACTCCAGGTTTTTGTGGTCAGTCCACACAATTGTTCCGCCCCCTCCAACGCCATCTTCACCACGAGAAGCTCACGATTCCCCACATCGTAGTTCCTTTCCGTGGGGTTGAGGCTATGGGAGAAGAAGGTGCAGGGATATAGCTTGAGGTCAAGGGCATGACGGGATGGGGGATGGGTGGTGGGATGAACCAGGATGGGGGCTGTGGTGAAGCGATGTTTGAGGTCCCAGAACGCCTGGTCAGCAGCTGGAGACTACGTGAACAGAACCTTGGGCGAGGTGAGTGCTGACAGGGGGAAGCCAGGGTAACCCCGGATAAAGCGACAGTACAAGTTGGAGAACCCCAGAAAACGTTGCAACTGCACCCTGGACGTAGGCTGAGGCCAATCCATCACTGCTCTCACCTTCCCAGGATTCATCTTGACACTCCCAGCAGACATGATGTCATCCACAAAAGGGATGGTGGAGCGATGGAACTCGCACTTCTCCGCCTTCACATACAGCTGATTCTCCAGAAGAAGTTGAAGGACCTGCCGGACGTGGAGCATGTGTTCTTGAGGGGAGCGGGAGAAGACGAGGATGTCATCAATGTAGACAAAGACGAACTGTTTAAACATGTCACGGAGAACATCATTCACCAGAGCCTGGAACACAGCAGGGGCGTTGGTGAGGCCAAAGGACATGACCAGATACTCGTAGTGGCCACTGGCCGTGTTGAGGGCGGTCTTCCACTCGTCCCCCTCTCGTATCCGCACCAGATGGTAGGCGTTCTGTCGATCCAGATTGGAATATACAATGGCCCCCTGGAGCGGCTCGAGGGCCGAGGAGATGAGTGATAGCGGTCCTTAACCATAATGTCATTGAGTCCCCAGTAGTCAATGCACGGGCGCAGGGTCTTATCCTTTTTCTCCACGAAGAAGAACCCCGCGCCGGCGGGAGAGGAAGAGGGACAGATAAATCCAGCAGCTAGGGAGTCCCCAATGTAGGTATCCATAGCCTTGGTCTCCGGTCCCGACAGAGAGCACAGACGTTCCCGGGACAGCGTGGTGGTAGGGGGAAGGTCAATCCCACAGTCATAGGGTCGGTGAAGTGGAAGCGACATGGCCCGGGCCTTGCTGAACACCTCCCGGGAAGTCCTGGTACTCCGCTGGAATGGCGGAGAGATCCAGGGAACCTTCCGAGCCCCCAGGAAGACGTCCCGGGGCAGGTTGTGCTGACTTCAGGAAATGGCCGTGGCAGAACGGGCTCCAGCCCATGATGGCACCAGTAGACCAGTTAATGAGGGGATTGTGTTGTTCGAGCCAGGAGAATCCCAATACTACTGGAATCAGAGGCGACTTGATGAGCAGGAACTGGATAGTCTCGCTGTGATTTCCTGACACCCGTAGGTTGATGGGAGTGGGGTTTTGGGTGACTCTGCCTATAGAGCGACCGTCCAGTGCTCTAACGTCCATGGGAATGGAGAGGGGCTGAGTGGGTCAGGTCAGGCAGAGGTCGGTAATCCAGAGGTGGGGAAAAGTTACAGGATGGCAGGCAGGCCAGGGTACAGACTGAGCATAACTTTGACATCATTGGCAGAGTTAACAGCTTTTAGTATTGTATACACACCCTAGATCACCACCACTACAGGTGGGTCATAGCTCCCCTTCCCCTCTCTCAGGAGGGAGTGAAGAGTACTGAGGGATAACCAGGACTGGTTGGATCCAGGCCTTGTCAGGTTACCAGACTGCTGCACATTGCTCCCAGCAGGCATGGGCACGACTTGTACCTGTGTGCCCTGCTATACCTCTCTCATGTCTGGGAACTTGGCAGGCGAATAGATTTTCTTCCCAGCCACATCGACCACCATGGGGTACACAAAATATGCCCCAGTGGAAGGGAGAGCTACACCAGGAGGGAAGGCTGTGGTGGTCTGGGAGGGGGAGTGGAGGGGTTAGCTGGAACTCCTTACACCCATCTCCCCTCTCCTCGTCCCTCGCGGTGACCTGATAGCCTTCAAGGAACCAGACGTCCTCAGATCGCTTCTGGAGCCCTAGGAACCAACATAGAATGGAATGGATCAATTGTTCATGTTCAGAATTGCCCACTAAAAGTACAATGTTTATTACATTATTATTGAAACACAAACTGTACAGTCAACAATAAATGAATGGCCATTTATGATGATGATAATGAAAATACTCACTGCGGAAATATTTGTGACAGTTTGTAACACCTGAAGATACGTGAAAATACACATTATATACAAAAGTATGTGGACATCCCTTAAAATTAGTGGATTTAGCTATTTCAACTACACCTATTGCTGACAGGTGTATAAAATCAGGCACCCAGACATGCAATTTCCATAGACAAACATTGGCAATAAAATGGCCTTACTGAAGAGCTCAGAGACTTTCAACGTGGCAACGTCATAGGATGCTATTGCTACGTTTCCAACAAGTCATTTTGTAAACTTTCTGCACTGCTAGAGCTGCCCCGGTCAGCGGTAAGTGCAGTTATTGTGAAGTGGAAAAGTCTAGATGCAACAACGGCTCAGCAGTGAAGTGATAGGCTACACAAGCTCACAGTACGGAACAGCCGAGTGTTGAAGTGTGTGGCGTGTAAAAATCATCTGTCCTCGGTTGCAACACTCACTACCAAGTTCCAAATTGCCTCTGGGAGCAATATTAGCACAAGAACTGTTCGTTGGGAGCTTCATGAAATGTGTTTCCATGGCCGAGCAGCCGCACACAAGCCTAAGATCACCATGCGCAATGCCAAAAGTTGGCTAGAGAAGTGTAAAGCTCGACGACCATTGGACTCTGGAGCAGTGGAAACGCGTTCTCTGGTGTAATGAATCACTCGTTACCATCTGGCAGTCCGACAAACTAATATGGGTTTGGCGGATGCCAGGAGAACGCTACCTGCCCGAATGCATAGCGACAATTTAAAAGGCAACAACCACCCGAGCCACTGCCTGTAGACCCCGTTATCATCCAGAAGGCGAGGGCAGTACAGGTGCATCAAAGCTGGGACCGAGAGACTGAAAAACAGCTTCTATCTCAAGGCCTTCAGGCTGTTACATAGCCATCACTAGCACAGAGAGGCTGCTGCCTATATACACAGATTTAAAATCATTGGCCACTTTAATAAATGGAACACTAGTCACTCTAATAATGTCACTTTAATAATGTTTACATATTTTGCATTACCAATCTCATATGTATATACTTTATTCTATACTATTCTACTGCATCTTAGTCTATGCCGCTCTGACATTGCTCGTCCATATATTTATATATTCTTAATTCCATTCCTTTACTTAGATTTGTGTGTATTGGGTATATGTTGTGAAATTGTTAGATATTACTTGTTAGATATTTCTGCACTATCGGAACTAGAAGCACAGGCATCGCTACACCCGCAATAACATCTACCAAATGCGTGTATGTGACCAATACAATTTGATTTAAAAGTTTGGTGGAGGTTTTTCATGGTTCGTGCTAGGCCCCTTAGTTCCAGTGAAGGGAAATCTTAACGCTACAGCATACAATAACATTTTAGACGATTCTGTGCTTCCAACATTGTGGCAACAGTTTGGGGGAGGCCCTTTCCTGTTTCAGCATGACAATGCCCCCGTGCACAAAGCAAGTTCCATACAGAAATGGTTTGTCGAGATCGATGTGGAAGAATTTGACTGGCCTGCACAGAGCCCTGACCTCAACCCCATCGAACACCTTTGGGATGAATTGGAGCGTCGACTGCAAGCCAGACCTAATCACCCAGTATCATTGCCCAATCTCACTAATGCTCTTGTGGCTGAATGGAATAGAAAAGTCCCCACAGCAATGTTCCAACATCTAGTGGAAAGCCTTCCCAGAAGAGTGGAGGCTGTTATAGCACCAAAGGGGGTCCAACTCCATATTAATGCCCATGATTTTGGAATGAGATTTTCGACAAGCATACTTTTGGTCGTGAAGTGTATTTGCGGCTGTTTGTAACACCTTTGCCTGTCGAGGTTAAAAATGATCATGTTTTGATCCAAGGAAAGGAATGCTTGTTCTTTTTTCGTTCTGACTGAAGGCAATGAACAACTCACCTATAATGTTTTTGATAACCTAATGGCATGACATCATATGAAAAGATCTCTTGACATTACACACAATGTGTGCGTCCCAATAGACATTCTATTCCGTATATAGTCCACTACTTTTGACCAGTGCCCTATTGGCCCTGGTCTAAAACAGTGCACAAGGGAATAGGGTGACTTTTGGGACTTATACAGTGTTGCAAGAGGCAGTTATGTAACATGGTATGCTTGTTTCTAATTAGATCACATCACCATTAGGGATAGATTGTAGAAAGAAAGAGTTGATTCTATGAAGAATACATCATGACATCACAAAGCTTGATAAATGCAAAAATAACCCATACAAAGGTTTACTTTATAACACATGGTACAAAGTCTCTGAGAAAAAAAACACAATTTGTAAATAGTTACAGCCAACTCTATATTGATGATACCTACCTTCTTTGTCATCAGATAACATCACGAGGATAGTCACTGCAGATAGAACACGGACAGCACTGTTGACATCCCATGCCTGCAACATTATCTGAAGTCTCTTTCCCATGGAAATCTATCATGAAGGCTGATACATGCTAATTAAACAACCCTCTCATGCCAGTGCTTTGTGATACAGCACAGAGCCTATTGTGAAATTTAGAGTGTGCCAGAGGCCTTGTTTTGACAAATAGCTATAATATGGAAATATTACATCATATTCTTAATTATTTTGTTTGTTTTGAAGCGGAACAGTGTTCGAAAAGTAAAATGTTTACCAGGACTTTGGTTGTTTCGCCGCCATTTAAAAAAAATAAAGTTGTAATTGATGAAGTGATTTCACCAAAAACCTTGATCAGATATACCACTACTAACCATATCCTATTGATGTTGTTACTTGCTACTGAATAGGATTCAAGTACCCAACAAAGGATAACATATTGCTTAGTTATCGTCACACACAGGGTTAGGGAGTAATTTTATTACAACAAAACTGTAAGTGTAATCAGTTAAATTACCAGCAAAAAGTATTATAATCAGATAACTTTCAAATTCAGAAAGGATGTTTGCGAAGTTAAGTTTGTTCCACCTGAATGAGTCTGACCACACGCCAGAGACCACTCTGATGACACACTAAATGCATTTGATGGATATTTCTTATCTTCCTCTAATTCCCCCTAAGTAACTGAAAGTAATCAGATTATACTGAATTTGGGTCATTCAAAAGTTACGTTACTGATTACAATTGTGGACAGGTAACCAGTAACTGTAAAGGATTACATTTAGAAAGTAACCTAACCAACCCTGAATTCCAACAGCATACCACCATCAGGCTACATTACTGTATCAGGCTGGCAGTTCCTGCACAGCTGTTCTCTCCTTATCTGAACTGTAGAGACTTGTTCTGAGAGAAGAACGCAACATCTTATCAGTCATGATGATTCACTCAGTCAAGGAACTATCAATCCAATTCAGCTATTGTAAAGTACAGCAATGTTGTTAACAGCAGTGGGTGTATAGTTATCAGTCCTTGAGCAAAACATGTAAAGGGTGAAGAACAACGAAGGTATACTGTGCGTTTGTTATAAGTTATATATATAAAAAAAAGAGTACTTTCTTGAACAGTGATTGTTACCTTGACGTAACTACCTTGAGTTAACTCCCTTGTGAATTGAGCCGGTGGGTGATTTAAATCAAAATTGGAGAATGAGCGCCATCTAATGGACATAAATAACGCAACAGTGAGTAAAGGTAATACAGTAACAATGTTGCTAGAAAAGAACACACCAAGTGACCGAATAACTATGGAAGTACTAGTAGAAATACTGTTGTTCCATGTAAAGAAATATGATTGGCCTTTAGAAATATCACTCAATTATTGGGTCCAAATCACATCCAATCCTGGCCAGGGGTTTTGCAGGACTGTCTTGTTGCTTAGCAGCCCCAGACCCAAACATACGTGGTTATACAAAGTATAGTTTTTTTGTTTCTAAAGGCACATGCATTTAGCCCTAAAATAATGTCCTCATGACAAATTGTGATTTTATTCATTCTAAATAGTAGGCTATTCATTCTCATTCCATTCACAGCACTGCAAACACTCACCCCGAATAGAAATTGCTCAGAAAACGAACAAAAACTAATATAAACCTTTGGAGAAAAACGTGTTTTGCTGAGCCATATAAGGCAATTATAGTTTACTGCTGTAGAAATAAATATTGAAATGTTTTTTTTTACTCGTTTAATAATGATGGAATGCACAGCAACTTGATTATATTATATTGTATTCTATATTGTACAATTCTAAGATGTGAAATTGTATTTTACCAAAAGTGATTCACCCCTACACATTCGACTGTGCTGTATTTTCCAGAGGTGCATGCCACAGTGTCTGTGACGCCATGACTTCTAATGTAATCTGAGTCTCCAACAAATGAGAATGTGAGATTTCGGGGGAACAGCAAGAACAAGATGGCTGGCCCGGGACAAGGAAAGTGTTTGGCTTCTTTTCCATAAACGAGGCATTTCGTTGATAGTTTTCAGTTTCATTAGTAAATGTTTAGGCTACAAATTAGTTTTGTAACTATCTATATTTGTTGTTGTTGATATACCTACTTTTGCAATAGTTTGATCTAAAACTACGCAGACGCTCACTTTCTTGAAGACAGAAACTTTAGTTCTGTTATTTTTATTTCTTAGTAAGCAATTTACGTTTCGAAGTATATTTGCTGTGAACAGGAACATATACAAATAATCAAAATTAGTTCATCTGTTTCCCGAAATTAATTTGCAGAGTTTGAACTTGGGCAACTTTCTTACATATTTTAATGTGTGCGTAAACATTTCCTTTCTGATATGCGCGTCAAGCGTGACATAAACCTAGCACTTGTTAGTGGCTAGAGACATAATTGATTTTAACGTTTTGTAAATGTAGTTAGTCTGGCCTTTAAAAGCTTTTCAGTGAATTGGACTAACAATGAGCTCGACTCGGGTGAGATCACAACAACCGCAGCAGAATCAGGCTGGCAGGTCCGCCACGGGCGCAGCGGGTGCGTCCTTGCCGCACAGATTGGACACAAGCGAGGGGATTGAGATGGAGAACATACAGCACCAGGATTTGGGGCTCGGGGGCGCCATAGGCACACCATCACCCCCCTCAAGACAAGCCTGGAGTCGTGACAACCCGGGGTTTGAACCGGAGGATGAGATGATGGGGGCCGATTGGCCTCCGGCTAGCCCCGGGAGAAGATCAGTGTCCACGGGCTCCAGCAGTAGCTGCAGCAGCGGGTTGGGAAGTTACACCGCTGGAGGGAGCAGCACCCGCATCCACCGTGGATTATACCCGACGCCGACAGTGGATGCCCTGCAGCAAGACAGACATGACATCAAAAGCTGTGGGAAGAGGATACTGAAGAAAATAAGAAGTTAGTGTCACTTACGTTTCCTCCTTGTATGAAGAACACTACAGCTGCCAAGAGGTCTGGACCTTTATGACACAGGAGGTAGTGCACTTGCCCTTTAACTTGTAGAGAGACCTGTGTCATTGGCTCAAACACCTCTCTGGCCGTTCTTCCTCACTGTTCCATACACCACTTAGGTCAACACACACCTGTAGATGCCCTCATTGGTAATGCACTGGCATCTCAAGCCGAGCATTGATGGTTAAGGAAGGATACTAATGTGTGTGTTGAAATGTTTTTTTCCCCCAGTTCTATGGGGTACTCAGCTGATGGAGGACAGTGACAGCAGCAGAGAGAGGTACCTGAGGAACGTCCTGAGAGAAATGGTCACCTACGTCATCTTCCTCATCACACTGTGTATCTGTAAGTACCACACACACGGGACACACACACACACACACGGAGGCTCCGCATGAGGAGGCTACAACAGACTTCTTCCGTCACGACGTACCTCTAAAGCCCTTCTGCTAGTTTGCTAGCCCCGGCCCGCTAACTGTCTGAATCGCCGTGTCTCCAGCCAGCTTAACTACTCACTGGACCCCTATGATCACTTGGCTACGCATGCCTCTCCCTAATGTTAATATGCCTTGTCCATTGCAGTTCTGGTTAATGATTATTGTCTAATTTCACTGTAGAGCCTCTAGCCCTGCTAATATGCCTTAGCTAACCCTTCAGTTCCACCTCCCACACATGCGGTGACATTACCTGGTTTAAATGATGCTTCTAGAGACAATATCTCTCTCATCGTCACTCTACGCCTAGGTTTACCTCCACTGTATTCACATCCTACCATACCTTTGTCTGTACATTATGCCATGAATCTAATCTATCGCGCCCAGATACCTGCTCCTTTTACTCTCTGTTCCGAACGTACTAGATGACCAGTTCTTATAGCCTTTGGCCGTAACCTTATCCTACTCCTCCTCTGTTCCTCTGGTGATGTAGAGGTGAATCCAGGCCCAGCAGTGCCTAGCTCCACTCCCATTCCCCATGCGCTCTCATTTGTTGACTTCTGTAACCGTAGCCTTGGTTTCATGCATGTTAACATTAGAAGCCTCCTCCCCAAGTTTGTTTTATTCACTGCCTTAGCACACTCTGCCAACCCGGGTGTCCTAGCCGTGTCTGAATCCTGGCTTAGGTAGATCACCAAAAACCCTGACATTTCCATCCCTAACTATACCATTTTCCAACAAGATAGAACTGCCAAAGGGGGCAGAGTGGTAGCCTGCAGAGTTATGTCATACTATCCAGGTCTGTGCCCAAACAATTAGAGCTTCTACTTCTAAAAATCCACCTTTCCAGAAATAAGTCTCTCGCGTTGCCGCTTGCTATAGACCACCCTCTGCCCCCAGCTGTGCCCTGGACACCATCGGCCATCCTACAATCTAAGCTTGATTCCCTCAATCTCACACAAATTATCAATGAACCTACCAGGTACAACCCCAAATCCGTAAACACGGGCACCCTCATAGATATCATCCTAACTAACTTGCCCTCCAAATACACCTCTGCTCTTTTCAACCAAGATCTCAGCGATAACTGCCTCATTTCCTGCATCCGTAATGGGTCTGCGGTCAAACGACCACCCCTCATCACTGTCAAACGCTCCCTAAAACACTTCAGTGAGCAGGCCTTTCTAATCGACCTGGCCCGGGTATCCCGGGTATCCTGGAAGGATATTGACCTCATCCTGTCAGTAGAGGATGCCTGGTTATTCTTTCAAAGTGCCTTCCCCACCATCGTAAATAAGCATGCCCCATTCAAAAAATGTAGAACCAGGAACAGATATAGCCCGTGGTTCACTCCAGACCTGACTGCCCTTGACCAGCACAAAAACATCCTGTGGAGTACTGCATTAGCATCAAATAGCCCCCGTGATATGCAACCTTTCAGGGAAGTTAGGAACCAATATACACAAGCAGTTAGGAAAGCCAAGGCTAGCTTTTTCAAGCAGAAATTTGCATCCTGTACCCCAAACTCAAAAAAGTTCTGGGACACTGTATAGTCCATGGAGAATAAGAGCACCTCCTCCCACTGTACTGAGGCTAGGAAACACTGTCACCACCGATAAATCCACGATAATTGAGAATTTCAATAAGCATTTTTCTACGGCTGGCCATGCTTTCAACCTGGCTACCCCTACCCCGGTCAACTGCCCTGTACCCCTCACAGCAACTCGCCCAAGCCTCCTCCATTTCTCCTTCACCCAAATCCAGATAGCTGATGTTCTGAAAGAGCTGCAAAATCTGGACCCCTACAAATCAGCCGGGCTAGACAATCTGTACCCTCTATCTAAAATTATCCGCCGAAATTGTTGCAACCCCTATTACTAGCCTGTTCAACCTCTCTTTCGTATCGTCTGAGATCCCCAAAGATTGGAAAGCTGCCGTGGTCATCCCCCTCTTCAAAGGGGGAGACACTCTAGACTCAAAATGTTACAGACCTATATCTATCCTACCCTGCCTTTCTAAGGTCTTCGAAAGCCAAGTTAACAAACAGATTACCGACCATTTCGAATCCCACCGTAACTACTCCGCTATGCAATCTGGCTTCCGAGCTGGTCATGGGTGCACCTCATCCACGCTCAAGGTACTAAACAATATCATAACTGCCATCGATAAGAGACAATACTGTGCAGCCGTATTCATCGACCTGGCCAAGGCTTTCGACTCTGTCAATTACCACATTCTTATCGGCAGACTCAACAGCCTTGGTTTCTCAAATGACTGCCTCGCCTGGTTCACCAATTACTTCTCTGATAGAGTTCAGTGTGTCAAATCGGAGGGCCTGTTGTCCGGACCTCTGGCAGTCTCTATGGGGGTGCCTCAGGGTTCAATTCTAATGCCGACTCTCTTCTCTGTATACATCAATGATGTCTCTCTTGCTGTTGGGGATTCTCTGATCCACCTCTACGCAGACGACACCATTCTGTATACTTCTGGCCCTTCTTTGGACACTGTGCTAACTAACCTCCAGACGAGCTTCAATGCCATACAACTCTCCCGTGGCCTCCAACTGCTCTTAAATAAACTAAATGCATGCTCTTCAACCGTTTGCTGCCCGCACCTGCCCGCCCGTCCAGCATCACTACTCTGGACGGTTCTGACCCAGAATATGTGGACAACTACAAATACCTAGGTGTCTGGTTAGACTGTAAACTCTCCTTCCAGACCCACATTAAGCATCTCTAAAATCTAGAATCGGCTTCCTATTTCGCAACAAAGCATCCTTCACTCATGCTGCCAAACATACCCTCGTAAAACTGACTATCCTACCGATCCTCGACTTCGGTGATGTCATTTACAAAATAGCCTACCAGGAGGTATATTTCACTAGTCACCCCAAAGCCAATTCCTCCTTTGGCTGCCTTTCCTTCCAGTTCTCTGCTGCCAATGACTGGAACGAACTGCAAAAATCTCTGAAGCTGGAGACTCTTTTCTCTGGTTAAACAAAGGTGAAAAAAAACACACACAAAAACACACCCACAGAGGATGCATGTTGGGCATCATAAGAGTCTTTTTGCATAAAACATGTTGGCCCCACTTCGTAGACATGCATTATTTAAACAGTCAGGCCCGAGGGGGTGTGGTATATGACCAATATACCACGGATAAGGAGTGCCTGAATGCAGCCCTTAGCCGTGGTATATTGGCCATATATCACACCCCCGAGGTGCCTTATTGCTATAATAAACTGGTTACCAACGTAATTAGAGCAGTAGAAATAATGTTTTGTCATACCTGTGGTATACGGTCTGATATACCACGTCTGTCAGCCAATCAGCATTCAGGGCTTAAACCACCCAGTTTATGAACCAGAATAACTTTAGGATAGGCAAACCAATATAATGACATTGTAATAAGGTAGTAGTAAAAGTACATACACCTATCAAGTATAGCACTTTTGTGCTCTCGCATTTGTATTTTCTTGAAAACATATTGAAGTGGTATTACTATGTAACTGCTGCTCTTAGCTAGGACTAATACTAACGTCTGTCCGTGAGGATACTTTTTCCCGCTGACCAGCTTTTCCTGCAGAAAAGTCATTTTCCAAACTCCTTAGGTCTGATAAACAACTCTGGCAGCGTATCAGGAAAGCTTCCTCAAGCCAGGAACTTCCATTAGAGTTTAGTCACTATTATTGTACGTTTGGGAATAGGATTGTGGGAAGATGATGAAAGTTCCAGAATACAGCACAACCGAGAGTCAGAATGCTATTAATCTAGTTTCACCACTCCTTATACCACGGCTGCTGAGAGGAAAAGTGTTCCCGTGCCAGAATGGGGTTTTGGGTGGATCAGGAAGTCATTTCCTGGCTGGATAGATGGAGCTAGATCAGCCAGTTTCTCAGCCAGGTGGGAGTCAATGAAATAGAGGCTTGGAAAATAGCATATATATGAGCCATATGGGCTATATGTGTGTATGTTGGACTGTTTATGTATATTTATTTAGATATAGCTTAAATATGGACCTGGATGCAGTCCAACAGAGCATATAAGCAAATACTACAATGGAATGCTGAATAAGTCGGGTTGGACGATACTTTTCTTATCAATCATCATGAAAAACGTATACTTAAAAACTTGAAATCAACCAAATCCTCCATTGTTAAAATACCACAATCAAATCAAATTTGATTTGTCACATGCGCCAAATACAACAGGTGTAGTAGACCTTACAGTGAAATGCTTACTTACAAGCCCTTAACCAACAATGCAATTTAAGAAAAATAATTGTTATGTAAAAAAATATAAACTTTTTTTTCCCAAAGTAACAAATAATTAAAGAGCAGCAGTAAAATAACAATAGCGAGGCTATATACAGGGGGAATCGGTAAAGAGTTAATGTTGCGGGGGCACCGGTTAGTTGAGGTAATTGTGGTAATATGTACATGTAGGTAGAGTTAAAGTGACTATGTATAGATAATAAACAGAGAGTAGCAGCAGCGTAAGGGGGGGGGGGGGGGGGGGGGGGGGGGCAATGCAAATAGTTTGGGTAGCCATTTGATTAGATGTTCAGGAGTCTTATTGCTTGGTGGTAGAAGCTGTTAAGAAGCCTTTTGGACCTAGACTTGGCACTCCGGTACCGCTTGCCGTGCGGTAGCAGAGAGAACAGTCTATGACTAGGGTGGCTAGAGTCTTTGACAATTTTTAGGGCCTTCCTCTGACATCATCTGGTATAGAGGTCCTGGATGGCAGGGAGCTCGGATCCAGTGATCTACTGGGCCGTACGCATTACCCTCTGTAGTGGTTTGTGGTCGGAGGCCGAGCAGTTGCCATACCAGGCAGTGATGCAACCAGTGAGGATGCTCTCGCTGGTGCAGCTGTAGAACTTTTTGAGGATCTGAGGACCCATGCCAAGTCTTTTCAGTCTCCTGAGTGGGAATAGGTTTTGTCTTGACTGTCTTGGTGTGTTTGGACCAAGATAGTGTGTTGGTGATGTAGACACCAAGGAACTTGAAGCTCTCAAACTGCTCCACTACAGCTCCGTCGATGAGAATGGGGGCGTGCTCGGTCCTACTTTCCCATAGTCCACAATCATCTCCCTTGTCTTGATCACATTGAGGGAGAGGTTGTTGTCCTGGCATAACACGGCCAGGTCACTGACCTCCCTATAGGCTGTCTCATCGTTGTCGGTGATCAGGCCTACCATGGTTGTGTCATCCGCAAACTTAATGATGGTGTTAGAGTCGTGCCTGGCCATGCAGTCATGAGTGAACAGATAGTACAGGAGGGGACTGAGCACGCACCCCTGAGGGGTCCCCGTGTTGAGGATCAGCGTGGCGGATGTGTTGTTACCGACCCTTACCACCTGTGGGCGGTCCGTCAGGATGTTCAGGATCCAGTTGCAGAGGGAGGTGTTTAGTCCCAGGATCCTTAGCTTAGTGATGAGCTTTGAAGGCACTATGGTGTTGAACGCTGAGCTGTAGTCAATGAATAGCATTCTCACCTAGGTGTTCCTTTTGTCCAGGTGGGAAAAGACATTGTGGAGTGCAATAGAGATTGCATCATATGTGGATTTGTTGGGGCAGTATGCAAATTGGAGTGGGTATAGGGTTTCTGGGATAATGGTATTGATGTGAGCCATGACCAGCCTTTCAAAGCACTTCATGGCTACAGACGTGGGTGCTATGGGTCGGTAGTCATTCGGGCAGGTTACCTTAGTGTTCTTGGGCACAACGACTATGGTGGTCTGCTTGAAACATGTTGGTATTACAGACTCAGTCAGGGACAGGTTAAAATGTCAGTGAAGACACTTGCCAGTTGGTCAGCGCATGCTCGGAGTACACATCGTGGTAATCCGTCTGGTCCTGGGCCTTGTGAATGTTGACCTGTTTAAAGATCTTACTCACATCGGCTATGGAGAGTGTGATCACACAGTCATCCGGAACAGCTGATGCTCTCATGAATATTTCAGTGTTACTTGCCTCGAAGCGAGTATAGAAGTAATTTAGCTCATCTGGTAGGCTCGTGTCACTGGGCAGCTCGCGGCTGTGCTTCCCTTTGTAGTCTGTGATAGTTTGCAAGCCCTGCCACATCCGACGAGCGTCAGAGCCCGGTGTAGTACGATTCATTCTTAGTCCTGTATTGACTATGGAACGCTGAATACGTTTTATCCCTGTTACTTTGCTGCTTGTGGAAGTGTAAGCCTATTCCCTGTGCATGGGAGCTGGTTGACCAGATTCAAGTATACACAGACGTTTGGGGTTACAACTGCTCTCCTGGCGCCAATGACATGGATGTCAATTAAGGCAGCCCTATTCAGAGGTGTTGGGTTAAATGCTTAAGACACATTTCGGTTGAATGCATTCAGTTGTGTAACTGACTAGCTATTCCCTTTCCCCTATACGTTTCTGTTTTCAGTGGCATCTTAAACAGGTCTTGGCCTCAGTGCGGTAGGCCAGGATTTGGTAGCTGGTGCTAACTGTAACTGTTGGACCATTCAGAGAGTCATGCCTGGCCATGCAGTCATGAGTGAACAGAGAGTACAGGAGGGGACTGAGCACGCACCCCAGAGGGTCCCCATGTTGAGGTTCAGCACTGTACCTGTTGGACCATTCAGAGAGAGAAACACATGATCAACACAAAGATGTAGTTCACAATATTGTTGTATACATTTCTTAGAAGTGTAAGCCGTTGGGGGGTGGGGATTGTTTTAAGAAAGTCATACCATGGACCATTTAGCTATTTTATTAACATTTTAGGACCCCTTTAGGTATATATATATATTTTTATTTTAAATAAAATATTGAATTTGTCCTTTACTACTATAGCCCATAGAAACGCATTGAATAACGCAAAAAAGACAGTCAAAAAATGTATAATAAGGAATAAGGTTTGGAAGTGTCTGTTCTATATCCAGGACATATACGAAAGCTCAGGCAATGTTTTAGTTTTTTTTACACATATTTAACACCTTGTTGGAACAAAACTATCTCCATACTTTCATTTGTATGGGTTACCTTTAGACTAGTCCCACCACACTTGTCATAGAGCCATCATGTTCGTGAGATTCTTACCTTTCTATAGAGTGGTCATATTAGTTTGTAGGCAAAACCGTTCAGACACTATAGACGCTTTCTTGAGAGTATATTTTTTAGGGATGTCTCCTGGTCGGACAAACAGAGCTCTAGCTCTGCCACTTTCCGCCTCAGATGAGGAAGACCGCCACAGGCGGATGCGGTGGATTGAGACATAAAAAATACAAAAAAAGACATCTCGAGCTTAAAGGAAAATTCCACCCCAAAACTTTTGGTATTCTTTGATATTTGTTTGATTAGTCGATTGTTGACATTTGTTTTGCTTGTCAGAAATCAAGTTTTCAAGATATGTAACTTTCAAAATACAAAAATCATCCCATCATATGACTTAAAATACAGCATCAAATTATGCAAAATGCATTATATGGGGATGATTTCTGTACTTTGAAAGTTACATATCTTGAAAACTTTATTGCTGACAAGCAAAATATTTCGGGACTATGTCAACAATGGACAAATGAAACAAATACCAAAAGATAGTTTCTGGGTAGTTTTCTTTTAAACTGATGGATTTTGATGGGGATTTTTTAAATTATGTTACTTAGATTGATGCACCGATGTGTCAATGGACTATGGGGGTAAACACAATATAGGCTAATACAACTGTAGCACGACAGTAATATATAGTATAACGATAGGATAACATTAATGCCGTTATTCATTATTTTAAACATTGGTTATGTATACAAGCATGTATGAAATAAACAGTTATTAGAAAATGCTGAACAGGTACGCTGTGTGTAACTAAAAACACCAAGGAAAATGCACCATAATCTCATGCAGAGAAACTCTTACAGTCTCTTCTGTTGTGTTGTGTAGTGACCTATGGGATGGTGGGCTCCAACATGTACTACTACACCAAGGTGATGTCCCAGCTCTTCCTGGATACACCACTGTCCCCGGGGGACACAGCCACATTCAGAAGCCTCTCAACTATGGGTGAATTCTGGAAGGTGAGTCAATTCAATGAGTCAATTCCCCGGTTTGCTATGCAGTGGTTTAATCTCCTGCTTTGTGCTTTTTATCTGATTGGAAAATAGAGCTTGGTACTTAGTTATGGCATAACAAAGATGCCAATGCATTTACTTTGGCCCATGCTCAGTTACACTATATATACAAAAGTATGTGGACATCCCTTCAAATTAGTGGATTTGTCTATTTCAGCCACATCCAGTGCTGACAGGTGTAAAATATCGAGCACACAGCCATGCATTCTCCATTAAAAAAACATTGGCAGTAGATTGGCCTTACTGAAGAGCTCAGTGGCACCGTCATAGGATGCCACCTTTCCAACAAGTCAGTTTATCACATTTCTGCCCTGCCAGAGCTGCCCCGGTCAACTGTAACTGCAGTTATTGTGAAGTGGAAGCGTCTAGCAGCAACAACGGCTCAGTCGCAAAGTGGTAGGCCACGCAAGCTCACAGAACGGGACCCCCAAGTGCTGAAGCGCGTATTGCTTAAAAATCGTCTCACTACTGAGTTCCAAACTGCCTCTGGAAGCAACGTCAGCACAACAACTGTTCGCCAGGGCTTCATGAAATGGGTTTCCATGCCCGAGCAGCCGCACACAAGCGGTGTAAAGCTCACCTTAATTGGATTCTGGAGCAGTGGAAACGCTTTCTCTGGAGTGATGAATCATGCTTCACCATCTGGCAGTCCGACGGATGAATTGGGGTTTGGAGGATGCATAGTGCCAACTGTCAAGTTTGTTGGAGGAGGAATAATGGTCTGGGGCTGTTTTTCATGGTTCGGACTAGGCCCCTTAGTTCCAGTGAAGGGAAATCTTAACGCTACAGCATATAATGACATTCTAGACGTTTCTGTGCTTCCAACTTTGTGGTAATGGTTTAGGGAAGGCCCTTTCCTGTTTCAGCATGACAATAATTGCATGAACAAAGCAAGGTCCATACAGAAATGGTTTGTCGAGATCGGTGTGGAGGAACTTGACTGGCCTCAACCCCTTCGAACACCTTTGGGATGAATTGGTATCACCGACTGCAAGCCAGGCATAATTGCCCAACCTCACTAATGCTCTTGTGGCTGAATAGAAGCAAGTCCCTGCAGCAGTTCCAACATGTAGAGGAAAGCCTTCCCAGAAGCTTTTCCTCTACAACTCTGTATTAATGCCCAGGATTTTGGAATGAGATATTCGACGAGTAGGTGTCCACATACTTTTTGTTGTGTAGTGTATATGAAGCATAAAACCAAAGCAGCACTTAAAAGTATTTACAGTGCCTTGCAAAAGTATTCGGCCCCCTTGAACTTTGCGACCTTTTGCCACATTTCAGGCTTCAAACATAAAGATATGAAACTGTATTTTTTTGTGAAGAATCAACAACAAGTGGGACACAATCATGAAGTGGAATGACATTTATTGGATATTTCAAACTTTTTTAACAAATCAAAAACTGAAAAATTGGGCGTGCAAAATTATTCAGCCCCTTTACTTTCAGTGCAGCAAACTCTCTCCAGAAGTTCAGTGAGGATCTCTGAATGATTCAATGTTGACCTAAATGACTAATGATGATAAATACAATCCACCTGTGTGTAATCAAGTCTCCGTATAAATGCACCTGCACTGTGATAGTCTCAGAGGTCCATTAAAAGCGCAGAGAGCATCATGAAGAACAAGGAACACACCAGGCAGGTCCGAGATACTGTTGTGAAGAAGTTTAAAGCCGGATTTGGATACAAAAATATTTCCCAAGCTTTAAACATCCCAAGGAGCACTGTGCAAGCGATAATATTGAAATGGAAGGAGTATCAGACCACTGCAAATCTACCAAGACCTGGCCGTCCCTCTAAACTTTCAGCTCATACAAGGAGAAGACTGATCAGAGATGCAGCCAAGAGGCCCATGATCACTCTGGATGAACTGCAGAGATCTGCAGCTGAGGTGGGAGACTCTGTCCATAGGACAACAGTCAGTCGTGTATTGCACAAATCTGGCCTTTATGGAAGAGTGGCAAGAAGAAAGCCATTTCTTAAAGATATCCATAAAAAGTGTCGTTTAAAGTTTGCCACAGGCCACCTGGGAGACACACCAAACATGTGGAAGAAGGTGCTCTGGTCAGATGAAACCAAAATTGAACTTTTTGGCAACAATGCAAAATGTTATGTTTTGCGTAAAAGCAACACAGCTCATCACCCTGAACACACACCATCCCCACTGTCAAACATGGTGGTGGCAGCATCATGGTTTGGGCCTGCTTTTCTTCAGCAGGGACAGGGAAGATGGTTAAAATTGATGGGAAGATGGATGGAGCCAAATACAGGACCATTCTGGAAGAAAACCTGATGGAGTCTGCAAAAGACCTGAGACTGGGACGGAGATTTGTCTTCCAACAAGACAATGATCCAAAACATAAAGCAAAATCTACAATGGAATGGTTCAAAAATAAACATATCCAGGTGTTAGAATGGCCAAGTCAAAGTCCAGACCTGAATCCAATCGAGAATCTGTGCAAAGAACTGAAAACTGCTGTTCACAAATACTCTCCATCCAACCTCACTGAGCTCGAGCTGTTTTGCAAGGAGGAAAGGGAAAAAATGTCAGTCTCTCGATGTGCAAAACTGATAGAGACATACCCCAAGCGACTTACAGCTGTAATCGCAGCAAAAGGTGGCGCTACAAAGTATTAACTTAAGGGGGCTGAATAATTTTGCACGCCCAATTTTTCAGTTTTTGATTTGTTAAAAAAGTTTGAAATATCCAATAAATGTCGTTCCACTTCATGATTGTGTCCCACTTGTTGTTGATTCTTCACAAAAAAATACAGTTTTATATCTTTATGTTTGAAGCCTGAAATGTGGCAAAAGGTCGCAAAGTTCAAGGGGGCCGAATACTTTCGCAAGGCACTGTAGTTCAAATCACATTCATTAACACCAAATAGAACAATGGAGCATTTCCATGAATCTAGTTAGAACCTAACAGACCAGCAGAGCTTTCAGTTGAAATTCTCTCTGTAACCAGTGCGTGTCTCTCCACCATGCAGTTCACAGAGGGTCCCTTCCTGAACGGGATGTATTGGGAAGTGTGGTACAACAACAAGAGTCTCCCTGAGAACCACAGTATGATCTACTATGAGAACCTGCTACTGGGGGTGCCCCGCCTCCGCCAGGTCAAAGTTCGCAACGAATCCTGCTCCGTGCACGAGGACCTTAGGGATGAGGTGCAGGACTGCTACAACATGTACACCCCGAGCAACGAGGACAGCGCCCCCTTTGGCCCCATGAACGGAACTGCGTACGTCTACTAAACTACTATGCACTACTGTTAGATGTATAGTTCAATGGTAACGTATAAGAAAGCAACCATAAAGCTACAATTGGTTGTAATGCTAGAGACTAAACCAAAGCAATAGTTACAACATGTGCTCTAGTGTTAACTGAAAGCACATTATGGATGATGTCCACCAGATGATGGCGTATAAGGTCACTCACCAATAGCCACCAGTGAATACCAGGCCAAACTGTTTCACTGTGGCTCTATGATGAGTCTGACTGTCTGTCTTCCCACCAGGTGGATGTACACAGAGGAGAACAACCTGAATGGGAGTAGTTACTGGGGCCAGGTGGCTACCTACGGTGGAGGGGGGTACTACCAGGACCTGGCCCGTTCCAGAGATGAGTCAGCTGGCTTGCTACGCTCCCTAAAACACCAGCTGTGGCTGGACAGAGGAACCAGAGCCGTCTTCCTGGACTTCTCCGTCTACAACGGCAACATCAACCTCTTCTGTATTGCCAGGTACAGAGCCCAGAGTTATTACATACGTATTACATGTTACTTAGGACTGTTTCACACTGGTTATATAGGTGATACATAGGTTCAATTCAGGCTCTCAAGACATCCATGGTTGGGATCAATGACTCATGCAATCCAATGGGAGTTCTCTAGTTACCATCCTCATCCACAATCTGGTGTCATTGAACCTCGATTTTCACCCTAGAGAGGCTGAATACGGAATATCTCTTGTTCATTCAGTTTAACCTGTCGGCTTAACTGCGGGGATAAATACAGTTGAATTGAATTGAATGTTTCAGGTTGGTGGTGGAGTTCCCCGCTACAGGAGGCGTAGTCACTTCCTGGCAGTTTCAGACGGTGCGTCTGATTCGCTACGTGTCCAGCTGGGACTACTTTGTCGGGGTGTGTGAGGTGGCCTTCTGCCTCTTCATCCTGTACTACGTGGTGGAGGAGGCCCTGGAGATCCGCATCCACCGCCTGCGCTACTTCAAGAGTGTGTGGAACTGCCTGGACGTCCTCATCGTTGTGGTACGTAATTCAAGATGGCCGCCCTAGCAAGGAGTAGGAAGGGATGGAGTCTCCCTGAAACACCCTGAAACAAGTAAAGAAGGGCTCTGTTCCAGTATCCACACTAGCATACTACTTAGAATGAGTCAGTGCAATAAACATGCATTCTAAGTGGTAGGCTAGTATAGACATTGGAACAAAGGGATCCAAATATTGTTGTGTTGAGATTCCAAATATCCCCCTCCTCTTTTTCCAGTTGAGTGTTTCTGCCATAATCATCAACATCACCAGAACATCAGTGGTGAGCAATCGTCTCAAAGACCTTCTGGAGAACCACAGCGCCCACCCCAGCTTTGAGCCTCTGGCACACCTCCAGGTTACGTTCAACAACATGGCCGCAGTCATCGTCCTTTTCTCCTGGGTGAAGGTAAGAATGGCTTGACACGCTGAATGTAGCAATTGAGTGGGAATTGACCAGGAGCAGAGCTTGAACCAGACACTCTACAGTTGGTTACAGGATGAGAGTACTACTACCTGTGCCATAAAGGTCCAGACCTGTTGGCAGAAGCCAAAGTATGCTCCCATAAAGCGAGACTATATTAGCATGATTTTAATACAAATAAAAAAAGACAGAATTGATATAACGCTTTTCAAAGACACTTGAATTCTAACCTGGTTTCTGCTCATCTCTCCTCTTCAGCTCTTCAAGTTCATCAACTTCAACAAGACCATGAGCCAGCTGTCCACCACCATGTCTCGCTGTGCCAAGGACCTCATCGGTTTCGCCATCATGTTCTTCATCATCTTCCTGGCCTACGCTCAGCTGGCCTACCTGGTGTTTGGCACCCAGGTCAACGACTTCAGTACCTTCCAAGCCTGCATGTAAGTAACATTGGTTTGATTGGAATCAACCCAGGTTCCAAGATTCTCAGTTCTTTAGGTTCTTCATAGACATTGATTGATTGGAATTTTGTTTGGAATTTGACCCATTGGAACTATAATGGTAACGCACCCCTATAGCTTCATCTTAGCCTCTTCATAGCTTCTTCTTCTTGTCTTCTTTTCCATGTAGTTTTACCCAGTTCCGCATCATCCTGGGAGACTTTGAGTTCTCAGAGATAGAGGAGGCTAACCCAGTCCTGGGACCCATCTACTTCATCACCTTCGTCTTCTTCATCTTCTTCATCCTCATGGTGAGTTTTGATATACTACCATTGATAAATGTGTGGTTATATTGATATATATTCATTTTGTACTATTTGATCTACATTATCTAGAGAGATTAACGTTTGCTCTGACTGTTTTTTGTCTCCCTGTAGAATATGTTCCTGGCCATCATCAATGACACCTACTCAGAGGTGAAGGCAGACATGTCCCAGCAGAGGTCTGAGATGGAGATGACGGACCTCATTAAAAAGGTATGGGACCCAAATGGTATGTGGGGTTATTTGTTCTAGTAGGTGTATGTGATTCCTTAACGCGTCATTGTAGCTGAGTATTTTAAACAACTGCAAGCTGACTTGTATTATAGCAACTTCATATTTAAAATTCTATGAAGTAAAGAGTTCAATTGAAAAGGAGACTCAAGTTAATGTAATTTTACGTTACTGTTGAATATTATCAACATGTACTGAATAACTGCATAATGCAGAATGAAAATGAAAATGGCAACAACATTCACCTCAGTGTTGATAGGTGTCCTTGAGTTTGTCCGGGTGCTGTTTCTCTCCCTGCAGGGCTGTAACAAAGCCTTGATGAAGCTGAGACTGAAGAAGACCACTGTGGATGACATATCAGACAGTCTGCGCCAGGCCGGTGGGAAACTCAACTTCGGCGAGCTCCGCCAGGACCTCAAAGGGTGACCGCTGCAGCGCCTGAAACCAAACTGGGGTTTCACTGACTAATTCATAAACATACACTATTTCATTAATTTATACATACATACAAAGAAAGACATCAAAACACACGTGACATGTAATACTAAATGTACAACTAAATGTGTTGTTGTTTGTGTATTTAGAAAGGGCCACACAGATGAGGAGATTGAGGCCATCTTTGCCAAATATGACCACGGTGGGGACCAGGAGCTGACTGAGCACGAACACCAGCAGATGAGGGACGACCTGGAGAAAGAGAGAGTGAGTGGACACACACACACACACACACAGGGCAACGAGCTACACACACATGTTTGCAGATGTTCAGTGTGTCTCTGCACATATGGCCAGGAGGACCTGGATCTGGAGCGCAGCTCGTTGCCCAGACCCACCAGTGGGCGGAGCTTCCCCCGTAGCCATGACGACTCGGAGGAGGATGACGACGAGGACAGCGGTCACAGCTCCCGTCGCCGCGGCAGCAGCTCAGGAGGCGTGCCCTACGAAGAGTTTCAAGTGTAGGTCGAGTTCTATTACCAGCCAAGTTGAAGTATTGGGCTTTTGAAAGGTCCTCTGTGTGTTTCCGACAGAGGATGTACCTGATATTTAAATGTTTTAAACCATGTGTCGTAACTATGGATATAGCATGTTATATAAACGTGTTATTGACATTATTGTTCCGTTCTATTCCAGGCTGGTGCGTCGTGTTGACCGGATGGAGCACTCCATAGGTAGTATAGTGTCTAAGATCGATGCAGTGATTGTGAAGCTGGAGGCCATGGAGAGAGCTAAGCTCAAGAGGAGAGACGTGCTGGGAAAACTGCTGGAGGGGGTGCTGGAGGTGAGACAGAATGTACATGGGGGGACACACACACACATGCCCATCTCGCCCACACCAAACACTTTTAAAAAATCTTTCCTTCCCCTCTCTTTCTGTCCATCTCTCTCGTTCCAACATCTCCCTTCTCCCTTTTGTCCCCCTCTCTCTGACTGTTAAGACTATTTATCTGATCAATATGTTAGGGTATTATGTCTGTTTGTAACAGTGTTTATGTTTAAGGACTCTTGGAAGATTAGTCCAAATGATGACTAAAAGATACTAATAAAATTAAATCTCTCCCCCTCCCCCAGGATGAGAGGCAGGGTCGGGACATGGACGTCCAGAGAGAGCAGATGGAGCGGCTGGTAAGGGAGGAGCTAGAGCGCTGGGAGTCTGACGACACTGTTTCACAGGTCAGCCATCACCAGCCCGCCACTGCCATTGGTCCAGGAGCCCAACCACGCCCCCGCCCCTCCTCCTCCCTTTCTACTGATGGGGTGGACGCTGGGGGTAATGGGAGTGGCCACGTGTAAAACTCCGCCCACCAGAAAGTTACACGGTAACGAGAAAGGGACATTATAGTATTTTTTACAGGTTCTAAGCGCCAAATCCTTACTTGAGATGTGTGCATGCAATTTGAATTTTCTGAAAATGTTCCCATTGACCTCAATGGAAGATTATCGTGGAAGTCCGAGTTACGCAATCAAATTTTAAGTAAGGATTTGGCCTTATCGGAGGCTAAGTGTAACTTTAAGAGACATTTTAGTGAGGTTCGAGATTGTATACATTGATTGTGGCAGAATAGGTTGTCGCACAAATGAAGATATCCTTGTGTAAATGTCCTTTCTGGTTGTGTTCTACATTATATACCAGTACATAGTCCCATCATCATCCCTCTGTGTTTGTTTGAAATCTTTACACATGATACCACAATGGCAAAGTCACGTGCACGGCACCTCAGCTATCCAAGAGTGTGAGTGAAACCCACCCAATAGACTCATATGGTCTGAAAACAGTCCTACGTCCTCCATCTATAAGATGGTACATGCTTTAAGGCAAGCAAAATATGACCTGATACATTTACGAAGCTTACAGTGCAAGCACAAGTACATGATTGTAGCGTTTAAAATGAAGAATTCGGGTACATGAAGATGCTGGACACAATGAAGGTTTTGATTATATTGGAGATATTACATGTGATGTAAATGAACTAGCCTCTTAAGCTATTTCCATTTGGTTTATATTCTAAGAATACACGGCATATCATTGCTTTTCCTGTGCGGGTACGTAGCTCAAGGGCTTTTGGTTTTTGGTTACACCGTATATGCACGCACGCACATCTTGATATTCCACAGGAAATGGTCTCATCGATCGTTCATTTGCTGCTTTCCTTTTTTGTCATTTTAATATCGTTACAAGTGTGGCTCATCCTGTCATAATTACTAACCTATATCACTTTGTAATGACTTACAAAACACCCTTCTTATAAATGCATAATATGATACATATTGTAACTTGAAACAAACTTCGATTCGGAGTGCATCTAGGGTCATGTGATCCTCGTGTGTATTATTATGTACGGTGCCTTGCAGTATTTTGTAGTCTTATTGTTTTGTAATTTTTTTGTGGTTACATACTGTATATCAAAGGTGTGAAAAATAAATAAAGTGTGTTGTGATGCTAAAACGATGAAGTGGTGTGTGTTAAAAAAATCGTAAATTTAATCCGGGTCGTTGTTTGATACGTTTGAACACACCGATAGTGACTCTAAACCTTGAATATAAGGTGTCAGTAATGGGCCTGTCATGTACATTGAACCAGTTTGATTGGAGTTGATATATGTTGGGGGATTAGGTGAGATTAAATGGGATTATACCCCCTATTGACCTAAATGCCTGTTCTGGAGACGAGACGCCTGCTCTGTCACCAAAAGGGTCTCTCTGTTACTAAAAGGTCTCACAAAGGTGACCATTTAGGCCTCTGTATGTGTTCTAGGAGTCAGGCATTTCTTGCATATGGTCCATTGGAGCCACGGTAACGGTTGGTATCGTTGATTTTGGCTATACATTATTGGTAGGTACATAATTACCACTCGCAAAGTTACATGAACATTTTTATAAAAGCATTGTTTCCAAAAAACTAGTATAGATAAAAAGGTAATGAACACAATAGAAACAAACAATTCAATCATTACACACAAAAAAAGCACTTAATTCAACATCATAATTTTTTCAAATAAATGAGTTCAGTTCCTCTATAAATAGAAACGATTAACTAAATGCCAAGACAGTCTCGTACTAGACTGGAACAAATGCTACCAAATAAACACAGCAGTCAACATGAGAACAATGACTACTGGAGGGCAAAGATTCCACATTAATATTCATGTGGTGAAAATGTACATTCATGCATAGATATTGAATGTTAGAGTGACAGTTCAGCCAAATTACTCATTTACAGTGCTAGTGTAGCTAGTTCAGCAAAGCCAAAGCGTGGATTGCAGTCTCCACTTGTCCAGGAAATGAATATGTGAATATGTAATTTGGCTGAACTACCCATTTAACCTGTCTCAGTGCAAACCATAGGCACACTGCTTCATGTTATAACATGTGTATGGAGAGAGAAACTACGGGCAGTTTGTCATTGATATAACCACAGAGGAGTCAATTGTAAGGCAAAGTAAGACACTTCTTATGTGAACTTCTTAATAAACCGCAGCTTCAGATAGGCGATGACCAGGAAAATGAGTGTCATTATTGCCAAGGCAACGTGGTTTTCCCATAGGCCCCATGTAGTGTATTCTATTCCTAGGTAGTCCAGGTATTGTTCCCCTGTGCACCTGGAATGAGATGGAGAGAAGACCAAACAAACGTTCACCACGGTGTATCTATGGGATCCCGTGGACAAGCAAGGCTGGGTCACGTTAAATAGGAAGAAAGTGTTTTGAAACGGACTGAATCCTGAACCTGAACTAATTTGAGTTTTCAGCTGAGGTGGGTCAAATTGTATTGTGTTGTAGGATAATTCTTGTGTTTATTCTCTAATATATATTTTTTAATTGTATCAAATAATTCAGCCTTCGCTGCTATTGATACCCAGTAATGATGCCTTATTGAAATAAGCCATTCTCTAATGTACGGTAGAGGATCTAGCTAACACAACTGCTGCTCCATCTACAATGACTTCCTCAGTAGATGGTGCTAGAGGTACTACAGTGATCACAGGCACTGCACTTAATGACAGCATGTTTGTAGCCTACTGATAATACTAGTTATATACCGTATAAACCGTATTTAAGTCAACCAACTATTCACTATTTCTAAGCAAAAATTATAAAGATAAATTCCACAGCGTGTGTGTGTGTGTGTGTGGATTACGTTACTCACGTTATCCCGAGAGTGTGATTAGTGTTCATACTGCAGTTGGTCATCATGCCAGAGCCAGGAGACATGGTGGTGCCAACGGCAGGGTCCTCACAGAACTTCAGCCCCACAAACTCGTTGATCTCCAGGGCCTAGTCATTAAGAAACGTTACAATACTTAATAATACAGTTTTATTATAGTATATAATAACATACGGTATATGTTAATATTTAAAACAATTCTATGTGTAATGAATAGCGCTATAAAAGTTGAATACATGAAACTTATTAATACAGTATGGCAACATTTCACTAGATCAATTAAGAAGTTGTGGCTGTCTGAGGTACTTACTGTTAGACCGTAGCGAGGGATACTGAGGTACTTCAACCAGGCCAGCCAGTTCATGATACTGGGCAGGTTCACCAGCAGACCTGAGAAGATCTGACAACACATCAATAAATATTAATTCACCAATGACATTGAGGTTCCAACCCCTACATTACAATTTGACCAGATTGCCTTTTTACAAGACAGACCTGGTAAAATGGAAGGAGCCCAACAAGCAGAACAAGATACAATAATGTTATCGGATCCAACACAGCCACAAAGAGAGAGTTGAGTGGCGGCGAGCCAGCAACCGGCAACAGGAGCGTTAAAAAGGCAAACCAGCACCTGGAGGGTTGCCAGTCCGGATCCCGGGTCTGACAGGAAGTAATCTGGCAACCGAGCTGGCAACCGGAGGGTTGCTGGTATCAAATCCTAGATGCTGTTGCCTGCCGTTTTACCCTTGAGCAAGGCACTTAACCCCCCACAACAACAGCTCCCCGGGCTCCCAGTGTGGCAGCCCCCAGCATATCGACAAAACCTGGCGTGTATGCATATGGGTCTTTCAGAGGGGTGAGGTTAAAAGTCAAATTTCGGTTGGACCTCGTGTGCAATTGACCAATAAAGTGATCTTAATCTGACCTTAGTCTTGACACCACAGAACCTATCTAAAGATCAAACAGAAAGACAGACAATAACACCACAGATCCTACATCACTTTAATCCAAGGCTAGAAAATATGACGGTCATTCCCCACTGTAATATCCATGTGTAACCTTGGTATGCAACGCTAGTTTATATTTATGTCTATACATAACTAGCAAATAATACTAGTGGGACAGCACTGAACTTGAACCATAACTGGCATTGCAATACAACTCAGGTGCACCCTGCGCGTCCCTGAGTACCCCACCGCGCGAATGTGGCCTCCGCATTACACCCTCGTCCCTACACTCACCATCATGAAGACGAAGCTAATGGTCATGAAGATGTTGGCCATTGCCACCACACTCTGGTCGGCAGAGATGGCCATGGTCATGGCGGTGGCTGTGTAGGCCACCATGGTTACGGTGAACATGAAGATGAAAAAGGCTGCTGGAGTGGTTTTAAAACCTGCAGGAGAGACACACACACTTGAATTTTAAGATCATTTCAGAGTCTGGTTTTGAGTGGTAGGGTACATGCCCCTCTGCAAAGAGGGTTTGAGAGCCGTCTTGACATTTCTTGACCTTTTACTGTCTGTGCCATTACCATCTCAAATCTAATTGTATTTGTCACGCACAGTTTATACAGCAGGTATAAAAGGTGCAGGGAAATGCTTGTGTGCTAGCTACCTCAACGTCTACTCTATGTCCCTCTACTTTCCTTCCATCTTGACAAATCAAATGTAATCTTCATAAATGCAAATGTCTCATTCCCATGTTGTGCATCCAACCCACCTATCATGAAGTAGACCACGCAGCTGAAGACGATGGCGGGGATGGTGCGCAGGGTGATGATGTCAGACAGGATCTTGGACAGGAAGTAGACTGAGACTCTGTAGTACCCGCTGATGTACTCATGGCTGTTGGGGACAACAAAGACAAGAAGTCTACATTAACTCAGACAAGAAGTCTACATTAACTCAAACTGAGTGGTTTATTTTCTAACTTCCTTGGCTAAGGCCATTTGGAACTAATTCTTGCCGGGGTATTTCATACTGAAAATGCTCATTTACAGAATAATTAGAAGTACAAAGGTCAAACAGTGAACCTAATGTAGCTGTAAACAGATGCGTGTTGGTCCATTTCATACTGATAATTATTTAGGCAGAGACAGTGTCTTCATAATCACATGTATATATATATATATATATATATAATAGAGAGTGCGAGACTTGTTGTTTTATAATATTTTTTTTCTTCATTTTTCCTCCACTCCAGATCCAACCTTATACATACGAACAACAACTTACAGACACACACAAACCATGTCTACATCTAATCTGGCTAGACCCGCATGCTCACACCCCCATATTCCAGGTTATAGTGGTGCCACTGGTCTACTACAGTACGTACACAAACAGCTTCCTCTCTGTGATGAAGAGTTCTGCAGCGGACAGCGTGCTGAAACATTGGTTGGTGGTGATGAAGAAAAGAGCACCAATCCTACAAGAGGGGAAACATCAAGTCATGACATGAAATCCTTATGTTCTGCCCAGTCATGCATGAAATGAAAGGGGGTAAACCCCTATTGAAATGAATGCTAGATGTTTTGCTGTGTGTGTACTCCATCGGCCTTCAGACTAAAGGGACCAAGGGAGTGGAGTCGTACTGTAGGTCTAATTGGACCCAGGCCTGGGTTCAAATACTATTTTAAATATCTCAATTACTTTCACATACATTCAAAGTAAGTATTCAGATACAGTTTATTTGAAAAGACAGGTAGCTGAATATTTTAATGTATTTGGAAATACACTTGGAAAGTATTTGTCAGTATTTTCAAATACTATTTTCAAATACCCGGGTTAAATAAATGGGAGTGTATTTGAGTATTTGAAATACAATTTGGCAGACTATTTTTTATATATTTTTTACAAATAACCATTCAAATACTCAATTAAAAGTAATTGTTTGGGCTATGTATTTGAAAATACTCAAAATACACATAAAAATACATTTCTAAATACTACATAACTCAATACACATTTATTTGAACCCGGATGTGATTGTACCAATAAAATAAATGAGCAAAATCCTGATTATTGTAAGCAGATTAATACACTAGTTGAAGACACCCTAATGTACTTGTCCTCAAGCTCAGTTGTGCACCGGGGCCTCCCACTCCTCTTTCTATTCTGGTTAGAGCCAGTTTGCGCTGTTATATGAAGGGAGTAGTACACAGCATTGTACGAGATCTTCAGTTTCTTGGCAATTTCTCGAATGAAATAGCCTTAATTTCTCAGAACAAGAATAGACTGACGAGTTTCAGAAGAAAGTTCTTTGTTTCTGGCCATTTTGAGCCTGTAATTGAACCCACAAATGCTGATGCTAAAGAAAATACTAAAGTAGTCTAGAGAAGGGCAGTTTTATTGCTTCTTTAAACAGAACAACAGTTTTCAGCTGTGCTAACATAATTGCAAAAGGGTTTTCTAATTATCAATTAGCCTTTTAAAATGATAAACTTGGATTAGCTAACACAACGTGTCATTGGAACACAGGAGTGATGGTTGCTGATAATGGACCTCTGTACGCATATGTAGATATTCCATTACAAATCAGCTGTTTCTAGCTACAAAGCTCATTTACAACATTAACAATGTCTACACTGTATTTCTGATCAATTTGATGTTATTTTAATGGACAAAAACATGTGCTTTTCTTTCAAAAACAAGGACATTTCTAAGTGACCCCAAACGTTTGAACCGTAGTGTATATGTGTGCATTATCCTGTTATAACATCTCTCTCCCAAAGCAGAGTCATTTACTAACCTAACCTTTACAGGCAGACACTGCCGTTGTTCTGCCCCATGGGATACCATCAATTTCAGTCTACAGATTAATCGAAATCAGATCACCTTTACATCCCATTCTGAGATGGATTTAAGGTGTTGTGATAAAAATGGTTCCCCCACCTGTTCTGTATTCCACTCTGGTTGTCCTTCACCCCGAAGAAAATGGCGCCCACAATAAGAGCCAGAAAAATGGTGATTCCCAGCTGCCCAAAAGAGAAACATCGTAAGTTTAGTAGCCAGGTCAAAGGTCAGCAAATCAAACAAGCATAACGTCATATTTTACATCATGACCCGCAATGTGCCGTGGCAATGGGGAGTAAACAATCTTATATGTCTGGCAATATGCCAGACACAACTGAGACTTCAGTTGCACGAAGGAGCCCATTTTGATTTTGATCAAAGGGCCAGGCACATTTTAATGTAAACACATCTCTTTAGGTCTATAGAAAAAAGGGTTTAGCTCTCTCTCAGAGAAGAAAACAATATTACATTCTTGAAATACAGTTAGGTAAGATACTATGATGAATACAAAGGTCAGGAGAAGTATCACTACTTATCCTGGCCTTGCAGAGGTAAAGGGTCTAACCCTGATAGAACCTGATTAGTCTATTAGGAACCCTGATAGAACCTGATTATTAGTTTATTAAGAACCCTGATAGAACATGATTAGTCCATTAAGAATGTGGACATTCTTAAAACTAGGTATATTCCCACACAAACTACACCGAATCAGCGCTCTCCACACTCTCCCTCATCCATTCTCATCCACAGACCGGTAGTCCATGTCGGGTAAGAAAAAGAGAAAACAAAGAGAGAAAGGGTGAAATCTCCAGAGCGACATTTGTTTTAATCCTGACGATTTACATCTTATGACAGGCCTAACCGGCCCCAGCGCGGTTCCCAGGGTGAGAGGATAAGCTAATAAGGTTGAGCCTTTTTCACCTCATTCCCCAAGCCCCTCATGTAGAAGCCCAGCGTGGGTCATGGCGTGATCATGTGACAAAGGTCTGGGCCCTGGCCACTGGGGGGGGAAGGGGGGGGGGCTGTGGCCAGATATGATATCACTTCAGTTCTAGGCCTGGAGAGGCAACAGCTGGGTCACAACAGTCAGCAAAGCTGATTAGCTAGGTCTCCGGTCCTCTAGCCTTTAAGATCCAGACCCCAGCCTGGGATTATTGTCGATTTACTATGAGGCCAATTAGCTGTTAATAATTCTTGAAGTGAGATACTTCTGATGGCATGTTGTTGCCTTGGATGACTAATGAGGGCACTAAGTCGTCAGAACTCCCTCCTCCCGCCATCTCTGTCACCCTTTAAGCGCAAAAGAGCTTGTTGTGAAGTAGAGAAAAGTACGCGGCCTGCAATTAAAAATCATACTATTCTCAAGTCTTGCTCGGAGGGTAAGTCCGGTCATAAGGTTGTTGGTGATAGGAGCGGAGCTAAATCCATTACCCTTTTATTCTGAGAATCCTCTCCCCAGTTGTGTGTGTTTGAAATGAGTTTAGGGGACATTGGTACAGCACCTCTTAAACTTTAAACCCACAAATAGAAATCCGGTGAGTATTGGTGTGTGTGTGCATCTGTATTGGTGTGTGTGTGCATCTGTATTGGTGTGTGTGTGCATCTGTGTTGGTGTGTGTGTGCATCTGTATCGGTGTGTGTGTGCATCTGTATCGGTGTGTGTTCTAACCTGTGCGACTGAGGTCTGGGGGTTCAGCGCTAGGTTCCGGAAGGTTCTGCCTAGGACCCAGTAGAGCTGGGTGAAGAAGGAGCTGTTGTAGGTGATGGTACGGGACGTGGGCTTGGTGGTGTATTGCTTTCCCTGGGTGATCCTCTCCAGCTCGACCTGGGTGTCTCTGAAGTTGGAGCAGTTCCTGTACTCCTCCACTAGACGCTCCTCGGTGGTCTTCCTGGAGCCACTCAGCTCCTCAAAGTCAATGTCTAGAAGGGGAGAGAACCGAGAGTCAATACACACTGTTAAAGGTTGGAGACCATCACCCCTTAATTCACCCATGACAACAACCCATTTTTCAATCCATCCCCTTATCCTAAGTGCAAAAGACCCAGATACAAATTCATTGAAGTCCAGTCCGAGATTCGGCTGACTACTCCCATTGTACCAAAATGGTTCCTTCCACAATCCACACCGATAGTGTATTCCTGTCGCTATTAGCATTAGCCGTAGCCTCTCAAAGGCCAACAAATCCTACTGTACCAGTACAGATCAGAGGGTTTTTCACATTGAGCTGATAGGATTAACGGGGGTTATCCAACTGCCTGGCCTCCAGCCTCAGGCCCTGGCTGCAGCATCAGCCGCCCGCTCCCTCCAACCCCTGTCCCTGTCTGGGCAACGCCAAGCCTCCTGCACCCCTAACCTTACTGACCCAGGGGCAGATGTTGTTTGTGTTAGAGCGCTGGGTCCCTTGTTCTTTTACTATGCTGCCAGGGCTCTAAGGCACCTTTCAGGTGCTTGCGAGACTTGGACTCATACACTGCACACTGTTTGTTAGTGTGTGTGTGTGTGTGTGTGTGTGTGTGTGTGTGTGTGTGTGTGTGTGTGTGTGTGTGTGTGTGTGTGTGTGAAAATGACCTTCTCCCTGAATCTTGTTCATAGCAGTGGCAGTAGAGTCTCCGTTGATGACGTCTAGGAAGAAGTCGGCTGGGTTGTTGTGGGCCTCGCAGGCGTAACCTAGGATACAACAACACGTGAACATTAGTCTCCCCTATATCAATCTCTATTCTGATTTGTCCCATTCAGGACTTTTACATCAATCTAACTTCCTTTAGCTCTTAAACAACACATCAACGGTATCTCCTTATACTTTGTGTGTAGTATTGGTATTGAAGGTTACCTATGTCGGCGAAATAGTCCAGTGCATTCTGGGCCGGCCCATGGTACACCTGTTTGCCGCTAACTAGCAGGGTCAGGGAGTCGAACAGCCGGTAGATGGAGTAACGCGGTTGGTGGATGGACATGATGATGGTGCGTCCCTGATTGGCCATTCTAAAAGGAGATAAGACAATGAAAAAAGGCCTGGAGGTCTACATTTAACAGGGTAGCCAATAAGAAAGGTAGGACATTTAGAAGACAAATGTGGTGCAAATTAAACAGGGAAGGGAATAAGAAAAGCATCAAATATGAAATGTAGGATACCTACCACTAACCCCACCCATTAGGAATCAATCGAAATTAAATGAAATGTCTTTCCTTCTTGGAATAGTAGTGCTATACCTTTTGAGCAGCAGCAGGACAGAGTTAGCGGTGCTAGCGTCCAGGCCCGTGGTGGGTTCATCCAAGAAGAGAACAGAGGGGTCGATGATGAGCTCCATGCCGATGTTGGTCCTCTTCCTCTCCCCTCCAGAAATCCCCCGGATCATCTGGGTACCAACCTGGGGAGGAACACAATCACATCACATGATAGACCTTGGACATCTATCAAATGATGTATGGTACCACAGCCTTCTATGACATGATAGCCCTCATATGGCCCGACACCTTCAAAATGACATTGGAAGACATTGGTGAGAAGGAAGCAATTTTGCTGCATATCTACAGTGGGTATACAAAACATTAAGAACACCTGCTCTTTCCATGACACAGACTGACCAGGTAAATCCAGGTGAAAGCTTTGATCCCTTATTGATGTCACTTGTTAAAGCCACTTGAATCAGTGTAGATGAAGGGGAGGAGACAGGTTAATTAAGGATTTCTAGAACTAGAGACAATTGAGAGATGGATTGTGTATATGTGCCATTCAGAGGGTGAATAGGAAAGACAAAAGATGCCTTTGAATGGGGTATGGTTGTAGGCGCACCAGTTTTAGTTTGTCATGAATTGCAACCCTGCTGGGTTTTTCACGCTCAACAGTTTCCTGTGTGTATCAAGAATGGTCCACCACCCAAAAGACATCCAGCCAACTTGACACAACTGTGGGAAGCATTGGAGTCAACATGGGCCAGCATCCCTGTGTGTGTGTGTGTGTGTGGGGGGGGTGCAACTCAATATTAGGAAGGTGTTTGGTATACTCAGTGTATATAGTGGAGGGAAAATACTGTGGACGGTTTGATCATAGAGATCCTATTAAACTGCATTTAGTCCTACTCAAATTCAAATTCCTAATTCTATGGATTTGACTCTCACAGGCTCATAAAACTACCATGAATTCAGTCCTGAACAGTCGTCTCAACATTTCCATTCTATGTTACAACGTACCTTAGCGTCAGCCACCTTGGTCAGGCCTAGCTCGGTGATGAGGTTGTTGACCCTGGCGTCCTTTTCTTTCTGGGGCACGGAGCGGGGCAGACGCAGCGCTGCAGAGAATCGCAGGTTCTCCCTCACTGTCAGAGTCCCCATCACCACGTCGTCCTGGTGAGGTCACAGAGACAAAGGTCAGAGGTCACTGACTGGGGTAATATGGTCAGCTTTGAAAAAAGTACTGTAGCTATACTGTTTTTTCCTGCTGTTGGACCCTAGAGTTGTGTTGTACATGTCTCCTTTGAATATGCTCTTCTAACTGCGTCATGGTCTCCGACAATATTTACAACAGGTAGCCAATAGACTTACCTGGACAACATAGCCGGAGAGGCACTTGAAGTTGGGTGGTTGTGGCGCCCCGTCAATCAGCACCTCCCCTGAGAGACCAGAGGGGTCCTTCCTGGCTGCTAGAACATCCAGGAACCTAACCATAACGTTAGATCAATAATCACTATGGCAACCTGTGGGACCTTTTTTTTTGTAACAAGCAATGTAATGTCTTCAAGATAAACCGTTGTCATCAACAAAATACTCACGAGGACTTCCCACTTCCAGTGGGTCCTAGAATAGCATTTAGACCCGGTCTCATGATGCCACTGCAAGACAACGACAAAACGCAGAAGATATTTTAAGTTGCACTGAAACATTCCACATATTTACCATAATAAACATGTAATCAACACACACTGTGTTACATCATGTTTTACACCAATGAGAAGTGTAGCACTGTATTCTAAATTATGAAAGACTTACAAAAATCAATAAGAGTATAGGCCTACAGTTCAGTTGCAAATCAGTAAATGGATTTGGATATGTGTACCAACAACTGAGTCATTCATAAGCATTTCAAACTGTTGGATTAAGTTGGTAAAATCAAAGCTAGATGAACCTAACATTGAATCAATACCAATAAAAAAGCCGATTAAGGACCAAGAATTATAGGACAGAACTTTTATCATCAAGCGAAATGCTAGATTTATAGCACCTTATGACATGCTTACGACAGGTTTATAGCACCCATTCAATTTTTGTCATCTACTTTCTATATGCGCAATGTTACACAAATGTCTTATCAAACCATTACATACGGCGGCTAAAGTTATCACGCCAGTCCAGCAAGTTTATCAAGTGTCAAGGGCTTGTGGTTTTAACGTGTAAACATTGTCTCTATAGCATAGTCCTACACACGGAAGAATCACAAGAGTGACAGAATGAAAAGGAGGAGGTTTGGTTCTCCAATTAACCGATTCAAACAGCACAAAGAATACGCTGACCCCAAAGACCTCCAACAATCTGAGAATGAGTTCTATCTATACCATTGTATAATGGTCCAAAACAAGAATACATAATCAAATTTTGTGATTCCACAAAGAACATTTGCACAATTGGTATAAAAAAAAGTATCTGTCATATAAAAACAGAATTAAAAAGCTGAATTATAAAGGCTTGTAGTGTGGAATCACGTGACAGCATTTAATTTGGTTCCTTGGCAGCTTGCTCCGCAGTGCATCAAAGAGATTACACGCAAGAAACCATGCTTAATATCATATAATTAACACTAGGGGAAACGGACCAAAACTTGTGTGAAATTACGCATTCCTCCCTGGGAAATGTCCAGTACATTTAATGCCATCAGAAAAAAAAGACATTTGAATGTTCCGCTGCACTATTGTTCATTGTGGTCTGAGTATGCGAGCCCTAATCTCAAATGGAGAGGCCTGTATGTTTTGTCAACTTGTGTTAATGATCTCTCTCCCTCTTTTGGTTTCACTTCACTTTCACGCTCTCTCTGACACACACACACACACACACACACACCTAAAACCTCTTCATGAGCATTGGAGAGGCAGCAAACTTAATTCCTATAATTGAGTTAGATCCATCAGACACTCACAAGCATTCCTAATTTGTTAACACTTCCTTAATTCACTAGTAAAGGGGCAGTGGTAGACAAAAGTAGCCAATTGTCATACTTGAGTAAAAGTAAAGATACCCTAGTAGAAAATGACTCAAGTAAAAGTGAAAGTCACCCAGTAAAATACTACTTGAGTAAAAGTCTAACGATATTTGATTTTAAATATACTTAAGTGTCGAAAGTAAATGGAATTGCTCAAATGTACGTAAGTATCAAAAGTATAAATAATTTCAAATTCCTTATATTAAGCAAACCAGACGGCACAATTTTCTCATTTGTTTGTTGTTGACGGACAGCAGGGGCACACTCCAACACTCAGACATAATTTACAAACAAAGCATCTATGTTTAGTGAGTCCGCCAGATCAGAGGCAGTAGGGATGACCAGGGATGTTCTCTTGATAAGTGTATGAATTGGACCATTTTCTTGTCAAAATATAACGAGGGGGGTGTGGTGGTGGGCAGGAATACACTGAGGCTGTACCAAGAAAGACAAGCAAACAGGCACAGAGCGAGAAAGAGGGGAATCTGCCAATAAGTCCACATCGAATTAGCTTCATGATCACCAAATGTAATTGGGTGGTCAAAGTGTATATTAACTTCAGGTCCACTAGCATTTCAGCGTGTGTGTGTGTTATTGTAGCTAGTTATTGAGTGTTTTTACATGCACAGTAATAATTTGATATTAAACTGATGAATGGCAGTAGGCAGATTATGCAATAGCCATGTAAACACCTTACTCTGCTTATCTTAAATCGGCGTACGGTCAAAATCAAAGTAAGCATATGCCAATAAAAAAAACTGGTTTTCTGAGCAATCGTTTGAATTATTAGGACATGTAAACACCTTAATCTGCGTTCCAGCGGTGTATTTGATCTGCGCATGTGCCAGCACCAGCCGAGTGAGCCTCCCTCTTTAGCGCGAGTGAAGTGAGTTTGGAACAACTGAATGTATGAGTCTTAGAAGTAGTTTTCACATACAAACTTTATATGTCCCAACTCAGAATCAAATATGCTTCCAAAAAAATAACATGGGCGCTGTGGTTGACGCTTTTATCCAAAGGGACTTACAGTCATGTGTGCATACATTTTTCATATGGGTGGCCCCAGTGGGAATCAAACCTTTATCCTTAGCGTTGCAAGCTCCATGCTCTACCAACTGAGCCACACAGGACTGTGTGTGTGTGTGTGTGCACGCATGTGATCAAACTCACTTTAATCCTCCACTAGTCAATTAGTATCACTACAACTTGTGCGTTTGGGCATGTTTCAAGGTGGAAGCCTGTGTGTAGAATACATGAGAGTGTGTGTGCATCTTTGAAAGTGTGTGTTTGTTTGCTTGTGTCTGTGTGTACATGAGACCAAAGGATCCACTAACTCCACTCACTTGAGGTCCACCAGTATCTCCCTGGCAGTGTTCTTCCTCTTGCAGAGCGGTCCAGTCTTCAGCTTCACCTTGTACTGGATGCTGTGGAAGCTGACCGTGGAGCCCCGGGGCTGCAGCTTGTTCAGCTCCACCATGGTGCTGCTGGTTATGACCTTGGTCCTGGGCGTCCCGTTGGTGGACGTGACGTCTTCAGTCATGGCGACGCTGGTGTGATTGGCTCGATCGGTCATTATCTGCAGGGGTGAGACCTGTGGGGATTGGTCAAGGGATGGGTCTGAAATTGATACACTATTTTCCTCGTGCACTACTCAAATCAAATGTTATTGATTGCGTGCACATACTTTGCAGATGTTATCACAGGTGCAGGGAAATGCTTGTATTTCTAGCTCAGACAGTGCAGTAATACCTAACAATACACACAAATCCCTCAAAATAAAAAGAAATGTATTAAGAAATATCATGACGAGCAAGTCAGAGTCCGGAATATAAATATATATGTATATGATGGTATGGACAATATATGAATAGAAAAGGTGTGTACAGCAGTAATTATATAGGATGAGCCTTGACTAGAATACAGTATATACATATGAAGTGGGTAAAACAGAATGTAAACATTATTAAAGTGACCAGTCTTTAATGACTATGTACATAGCGCAGAAGTCTCTAAGGTGCAGGTGGTAGTCGGCCAGTAACAGTGACTAAGGTTCAGGGCAGGGTACTGGATGGAGGCCGGCTAGTGGTGACTATTTAATTTTTATCTTTATTTAACTAGGCAAGTCAGTTAAGAACAAATTCGTATTTTCAATGATGGCCTAGGAACAGTGGGTTAACTGCCTGTTCAGGGGCAGAACGACCTTGTCAGCTCGGGGATTTGAACTTGCAACCTTTCGGTTACTAGTCCAACACTCTAACCACTAGGCTACCCTAGGGGCATGGAGATAGAAGCTATTTTTCAGTCTCTTGGTCCCAGCTTTGATGCACCTGTACTGTCTCGGGTGGCTGAGGTCCTTTATGATCTTCTTGGCCTTCCTGTGACACCGGGCGCTGTAGATGTCTTGTAGGGCGTAGGGCAGGCAGTGTAGAGAGCCCTGCGGTTGCGGACTGTGCAATTGCTGTACCAGGAGGTGATACAGCCTGACAGGATGCTCTCAATGGTGCATCTGTAGAAGTTTGTGAGGGTCTTAAGGTCCAAGCCGTTGGGTCTTAGGGGCTGTTGCGTCTTCTTCCCCACACTCTCTGTGTGGATGAACCATTTCAGGTTGTCAGTGATGTGCACGCCGAGGAACTTGATGCCTTCCACCCTCTCCACTGCTGCCCTGTCGGGTGGATGGGGGTGTGCTCTCTCTGCTGTCTCCTGAAGTCCACGATCAGCTCCTTCGTTTTGTTGACGTTGAGGGAGGGGTTATTTCCCTGGCACCACTCCCCTCACCTCCTCCCTGTAGGTTGTCTCATCGTTGTTGGTAAATCAGGCACACCACTTTTGTGGCATCTGCAAACTTGATGATTGAGTTACTTCTGAGCAAAGTGATTCTGGTCAAAAGAAGTGCACTACTGTATGGAGAATAAATAGGGTGTCACTTAATTTGAGATTTAGTGGATAAATAGAAGGACTTTTAATGCGTTTTATTGATGCCTTTAGGACATACTTTGGTGTATGAATCTGAGAACTTCAAGTACGGGAGGGATATACTGTAGAGACAAACTTCAGACTTCTAGGAAGAGTGATATGCATTTATCATTACGCAATACATTTAGATGTGGAGAAGTGGAAACATTGGACACATTGTCTGCATATCTGAGCACATTTAATTAGGATCGTCTAAATGAATGTCATGCGACCTTTGCGGTGGACTGGTACATAGAGAGAAAGAAGCTCGAGAGACGGAGAGAGAAGCTCGAGAGACGGAGAGAGAGGCTCGAGAGACGGAGAGAGAGGCTGGAGAGACGGAGAGAGAAGCTCGAGAGAGAGAAGCGCTCCAGAGAGAAGCAATAGAGAAGCTAGAGTGAGGAGAGACACCCAATCGCTTTCAAATGCAGTTATTAATACATTATTCCACTCTAAATACCTCTGCTCTGGGATAGGCTTGTTGAAGACAAATTAAACTGAATAATTGAATCTATTTAATCCTATAGGAATGTATAGACACTGGAAAACAGTATACTCGTCCAGTGAGCAGACCTGCCTTGACATTTAGTTAGTTGAAACACTTTCCACATGTACATTCATTGTGCTTACTTTTTTTTGTTTTACCACACTCTCAGAATAATTGTTACAAATGTATATCATAGCCTAGACTAATTGAAAATGATATATTCATGTTTTACCATGACTGAAGATAGCCATGCACATTTATAAGCTAAGTCTTTTTTATTGACTTTTCTGTCATAAAAAGATTAAGCAGGACAGGACAAATTTGTCCCATGAAGACGAATAATCGTAGGCCTTCTTGGAAATATGATTTCTGAATGGTTTGAATGGGTGACCCTAACGGTTCAACTTGGAATGCAATGCATGGATGACTAAGTAACGTTAGGTTGTTTCTGCGTGAAAAAAAAGTATGTAGCCTTCATTTCATAGACGTAAAGTAAACAACAATATTTTATTGTACAAAAATGCTAAAATAACTCAATGTTTTATTTTACCAAACACGCATGCACTGGAGTGCGTCATTTACAAAAACTTGAACAAAATTGAATCATTGTCTGGAACTAAAATATCATCGGCGCCCGCTATTTTTTATATAATACTAGCATGTATAAGCAGGATGTTACTAAAGAATTCACCAGGAGGATCACGTCACCGTTATGCATGGCATTTAGCCTCCAAATGATGTAGCAAATTTAGCCGAAAATAAAATATATCCCATCTGAAAATATCATGCAAAACGGATACATACCCGCCTGTAAACTTTGAAATTTCTATAGTCCTCTCCAGTCTTGTACTAGAAAAGACCGAACCAAACCACGCGTGTGACCAACGATCCGCTTTGGCCAATGAATTTATACTACCGGTGTTGAATAAGAGAAGCGGCTATGGAGAAATCTCAATACATAGTCTTCGCGTCATCGCTCCTCGGTCTCCTTCTCAAAACCCATTGGAGGAGAAGGTCAGAGGGGAGGGACCTCTGGCTTTTTCATCCAATGGGTTTTAAGAAGGAGGCGAGGAGAGAGGACGCGAGGATATATACTTGAGATCTTTCCTATGACAGTATGGGCGCCTCCCAAACCGAGCCATGCCGTTAAATTGTGCAAAGCGTGTGCATGAATGGTTCAACCAGGACATTGGCAAATAAGCATGGGCAAATAAGCAATTCTTAATTATTGCCTAATTTAAAAAAAAAAAAAACTATCTTTCAATTGCTCTCATTCGTATCTAGAGCACAACCCCAATGATTGAGATCATCTCCAAACGGATATTTCAGGACTATGAATTACATTTAATTTAAGTGGATTTCAATAGAAAATTAAATAAATTGAAAGGAATGTATAAAAATGACTATATTTATACTGTTTGTCACACTGTGTATTCACATAGGCCTACTGTATTCTTCACATAGCTCATTGTAATATATCTCGGGCTATTGCTTTACATTGATTGCATTTTGTTACACTGTTTATTATTTATACATTGGATTCTCGACATAGCTCACTGTATCTACTGCTGTCCGAGGTGACACCACAGGTCCCAAAGTAGCGTGGCAAAAATATAACACAATTCTGAGGCCCGTAGTTGTACCTGATCTGGTAACCTAATCAGGTAAAACTCCGGACCTTAAATGGTATGACGTAATTAATCTGTTGTAAAAAGGTTTCATATGGGCTATGATGGGACCAGAGTTTTCCTAATCATGTCAAATGTTGTTTTTTTTAACTCCTGGCCTTGACGAGGATGGAAACCCTGGCAAACTACAGCAATCTTGTATTTGTTTATATGAATTATACATGAATGACGTTTTAAAGGACTAGAGGGGTTCCCAGACACAGACACAGAGAAAGCAACATGATTGGACAATAAAACGCACATGGCTGAGCTTGCTTTGTGCAGGTTTGCATCGTGTTGTACTGCCCAATTGCAGGCCTAATTAAAAATGTATTCACAGTCTATAACAGCTATTGTGTTTATTCATTCCCGTTAATCATTTTGAATCGAAAAAGTATAGATAGCCTAGTCAGCCCAGGTTTTAATATAAACCAAATGTAATCCCATTCACGTTCTCACAAACAAATGGGCTATACATATACAACGTTTAAAACCGCTTCGTTTACCCTGGCCAGAGGGACAGGGCGCTTAGTAGGCTAACAGATGCTGCTGTTAGTAGCCCAATCTAGAGTTAATCAGACCGACAAATAGTATCGTTTCCATGCAATACGTCATGTCAGATCGCTAATGTTTAGGTATTAAGAATTCTACATTTTTGTAACCGTTTTTTCTTGTGTCGACATTTATGTAACAGTTTTTGCTTGTGTAGGGGGAGTGATGTGTTATCAAGCTTGCTAAATACCAGAGGAAAGTAGAGAGCGCGCCTTGAGCTATCGCGCGACCTGCGATTTTCGTGAATCAAGACACGCAAAGCGCTGCAGCAGCACTCCGATATGAAGGACATAAAAATGGTGTGCGAGTTGACAAATCTTTTGAATGCTAAGCGTCGATATATTTTATTAAACGAAATCAGTTGCTTCTACACTTGATTAAAAAGTGCTGTGACAAATACCGCCTCCCCCTCGCCACAAGTTTTCCTGTCCCCCTGACTGCTGGTCTACATATCATTCTAAGTAGTCTATATATTTTTGGTGTATATAGGCAAAGATTGCATTTGGATTACTTATACAGTGTTATTTGGGTTGTCAACTGGATTCGTTCTGACGGTCGTGATTTCTTGTTTTTTTATGATTATTTATGTTGACCTACTTGTTAGACATTTTTGCTGCATTGTTAGGCGCTATAGAAACACAAGCATTTCCCTGCACCCTCTAACATTTGCTGCTGGGAAGCAATCACTTCAAAACATTTCAGTAATCACACACATCCTCAATTATATCTTTCATAAAGACAAAACAACATATTTCTATTCTACACTTCTTAAACAAGCACATCCAGAGTATCACATACCAATATAAGTAAAATATGTCTGGAACGCAGTCCTTCACAGTCAACACCATAAACTAGTAATGGCAAAGGTCCAACTATGTTGACTCAGGGTAACACCTCATACTTTGCTCAGGAATGACCACAGCTGTCTCTTTAGAGAAGAGGAAAGGTGACGGATGACAATTCATGCTAATACACATTGAGAAAACAAGCAGAGAGAGCTGGAGTCACCAGTTTGTCGGCATTATGAATCAAATCAAGTGTCTTTATATAGCCCTTCGTACATCAGCTGATATCTCAAAGTGCTGTACAGAAACCCAGCCTAAAACGCCAAACAGCAAGCAATGCAGGTGTAGAAGCACGGTGGCTAGGAAAAACTCCCTAGAAAGGTCAAAACCTAGGAAGAAACCTAGAGAGGAACCAGGCTATGAGGGGTGGCCAGTCCTCTTCTGGCTGTGCCAGGTGGAGATTATAACAGAACATGGCCAAGATGTTCAAATGTTCATAAATGACCAGCATGGTCAAATAATAATAATCACAGTAGTTGTCAAGGGTTCAGCAAGTCAGCACCTCAGGAGTAAATGTCAGTTGGCTTTTCATAGCCAATCATTAAGAGTATCTCTACCACTCCTGCTGTCTCTAGAGAGTTGAAAACAGCAGGTCTGGGACAGGTAGGACGTCCGGTGAACAGGTCAGGATTCCATAGCTGCAGGCAGAACAGTTGAAACTGGAGCAGCAGCACGGCCAGGTGGACTGGGGACAGCAAGGAGTCATCATGCCAGGTAGACCTGAGGCATGGTCCTAGGGCTCAGGTCCTCCGAGAGAGAGAGAGAAAGAAAGAGAGGATTAGAGAGAGCATACTTAAATTCACACAGGACAAGACAGAATAACTCCAGATATAACAAACTGACCCTAGCCCCCTGACACATAAACTACTGCAGCATAAATACTGGAGGCTGAGAGAGGAGGGGTCAGGAGACACTGTGGCCCCATCCAATGATACCCCCGGACAGGGCCAAACAGGAAGGATATAACTCCACTCACCTTGCCGAAGCACAGCCCCCACACCACTAGAGGGACATCTTCAATCACCAACTTACCATCCTGAGACAAGGCCGAGTATAGTCCACAAAGATCTCCGCCACGGCACAACCCAAGGGGGGGCACCTACCCAGACAGGAAAATCACATCAGTGACTCAACCCACTCAAGTGACGCACCACTTCTAGGGACGGTATGAAAGAGCACCAGTAAGCCAGTGACTCAGCCCTTGTAATAGGGTTAGAGGCAGATAATCCCAGTGGAAAGAGGGGAACCGGCCAGGCAGAGACAGCAAGGGCGGTTCGTTGCTCCAGAGCCTTTCGGTTCACCTTCACACCCCTGGGCCAGACTACACTCAATCATATGACCCACTGAAGAGATGAGTCTTCAGTAAAGACTTAAAGGTTGAGACCGAGTCTGCGTCTCTTACATGGGTAGGCAGACCGTTCCAAAAAAATTGAGCTCTATAGGAGAAAGCTCTGCCTCCAGCTGTTTGCTTAGAAATTCTAGGGACAATTAGGAGGCCTGCGTCTTGTGACCGTAGCGTACGTGTAGGTATGTACGGCAGGACCAAATCAGAGGGATAGGTAGGAGCAAGCCCATGTAATGCTTTGTAGGTTAGCAGTAAAACCTTGAAATCAGCCCTTGCCTTGACAGGAAGCCAGTGTAGAGAGGCTAGCACTGGAGTAATATGATCAAATATTTTGGTTCTAGTCAGGATTCTAGCAGCCGTATTTAGCACTAACTGAAGTTTATTTAGTGCTTTATCCGGGTAGCCGGAAAGTAGAGCATTGCAGTAGTCTAACCTAGAAGTAACAAAAGCATGGATGAATTTTTCTGCATAATTTTTGGACAGAACGTTTCTGATTTTTGCAATGTTACGTAGATGGAAAAAAGCTGTCCTTGAAACAGTCTTGATATGTTCGTCAAAAGAGAGATCAGGGTACCAGAGTAACGTCGAGGTCCTTCACAGTTTTATTTGAGACGACTATACAACCATTAAGATTAATTGTCAGATTCAACAGACAGCTCTCTCACAACATCACGTATCTCAGTAGCCAAGACAAGGAGGGACCCAGGGTGCGTATTTGTACCTGTGTGTGTGTTTGTGACTTATTTCTGGTTTGCTTTTTATGTGGTTGTGTAAACATGGGCTTAACTGATAAGAGAAAAGGGAGGGTAAGGTATCAGAAAGTAAATACTTCCCAGTTACAGTCGGAAATCATCAATCAAGTCATAATTGGTTTCATAACGCCAGATTATGAAAATGATGAAACAGTCCATCAGCATTTCATAACATTTTGAAAAAAGACAAAGAAAATCAAATAAATCTGTTTCCCCATCAAATTGTTGTTGATATTTAAATTCGGAACAAATTCATCAGGTAAAAATATATATATTTTACTAGAGACTATGATGATTGTATCAAAATCGAATCAAATCAAAGTTTATTGGATACAGGTGTAAACAGTAGTGAAACGCTTACTCGCTAACTCTCCTCGACAATTAAGTACAATATCAATATCAATCAAGAATCAAATACCAAATAAAAAGTCAAAAATAACAAGTAGTAAATAAAGTTAAAGGTGAAAAAAGCAGTTAAAAACTCTTTTGAGATGTTTTATATACAGTAGGATTTATAAAATATGCTATGTCAAATTATGATGACTGTTATACAAGAGCAAAGTGAGACATGACTTGGGTTTCTCTGTATACATCAATGATGTTGCTCTTGCTGCTGGTGATTCTCTGATCCACCTCTACGCAGACGACACCATTCTGTATACTTCTGGCCCCTCTTTGGACACTGTGTTAACTAACCTGCAGACGAGCTTCAATGCCATACAACAATCCTTCCGTGGCCTCCAACTGCTCTTAAATGCAAGCAAAACTAAATTCATGCCTTTCAACCAATCGCTGCCCGCACCTGCCCGCCCGTCCAACATCACTACTCTGGACGGTTCTGACTTAGAATATGTGGACAACTACAAATACCCAGGTGTCTGGTTAGACTGTAAACTCTCCTTCCAGACTCACATTAAGCATCTACAATCCAAAATTATATCTAGAATCGGCTTCCTATTTCGCAACAAAGCATCCTTCAATCATGCTGCCAAAAATACCCTCGTAAAACTGACTATCCTACTGATCCTTGACTTCGGCGATGTCATTTACAACACTCACACATTTACAACACTCATAACACTCTACTCAGCAAATTGGATGTAGTTTATCACAGTGCCATCCGTTTTGTCACCAAAGCCCCATATACTACCCACCACTGTGACCTGTATGCTCTCGTTGGCTGGCCCTCGCTTCATATTCGTCGCCAAACCCACTGGCTCCAGGTCATCTATGTCTTTGCTAGGTAAAGCCCTGCCTTATTTCAGCTCACCGGTCACCATAGCAGCACACACCCGTACCACGTGCTCCAGCAGGGGTATATTTCACTGGTCACCCCCAAAGCCAACTCCTACTTTGGCCGCCTTTCCTTCCAGTTCTCTGCTACCCATGACTGGAATTAATTGCAAAAATCCCTGAAGCTGGAGACATATCTCCCTCACTAACTTTAAGCATCAGCTGTCAGAGCAGCTTACCGATCACTATACCTGTACATAACCCATCTGTAAATAGCCCACCCAACTATCTCATCCCCATGTTATTTTTTGTTGTTGTTGCTCCTTTGCACCGCAGTGTCTCTACTTGCACATTCATCTTCTGCACATCTATCACTCCAGTGTTTAATTGCTAAATTGTAATTATTTCACCACTATGACCTATTTATTGCATTACCTCCCTAATCTTACTACATTTGCACACACTGTATAGACTTTCCTATTGTGTTATTGACTGTATGTTTGTTTATCCCATGTGTAACTAACTCTGTGTTGTTTGTGTCACACTGCTTTGCTCTATCTTGGCCAGGTCGCAGTTGTAAATTAGAACTTGTTCTCAACTGGCCTACCTGGTTAAATAAAGGTGAAAAAAAGAAAAAAGTAGTTTACATAAAGTTATAATGATATTAATAATAATGCAAGGTAACACAACAAATAGCAAGAGGGGTGATACAATCTATTTAATTGACAAAAGGATACAGCAGGTGTAGAAAACAGTTGTTTAGTGGAGATATTCTATTTTTGGTCCAAAGTGCAAGGGATATGCAAGAGGCACTCCCTGACAAAACAAACCAGAATTTCCATGAGCATTCGTGAGACTGACTGATGCATGCGTGCATACATGAGGCGAGCCCGCACGCCAATGTACACCATAGCTAGAAGCGTTACCACCCACATCAACTTTGATACACATCTGAAGACTGCATGAGGGCACAGGTGAATGTGAACTTCCATAACCTACAGATGTAGGATCTTAATGTGAACTATATTGGTCAGAGCAAAAAAATATCTGTAGATATTAGCTAGCCAAAAGTAGGCTACATGAAGTGCAATACTGTTAATATAACAGTGTGTTAGTGATTTACATAAATTCCCTGAAAATACACACTAAGTTTATCTGCATTTCCTAAGGTGTAGGAAAATTTTCAGCAACAAGTGATCAAATTAAGATACACTTGTAGGATGTGATTACGTAATACAATTTCAGACAACTTCTGAGAAACTGATGGTTGAGGTTGTCCAATTCCTTTTTCCAGGTACAGCAGCTGCTCTTGACTATAGATTTCAACCTGCTCGTTTCTCCTTCTCCTCCTCCTAGTTTCTCGTCAAGAGATTCCTACCTCCAATGGTTCCAATCGACACTCATGTCACTTGCTACAATAGTGCCATCTACTGGACAATAACGTTGGAAAATGTACACAAATGAAGATTTTTTATTTTTTTATTTCATTATTTATTTGGATAAATATTCAACTGTCGACCACATGGACATCAACGGCATGCGAGAATAGGAGTGACAGTCCATTAAGTCAGTGTTGACAGTACAACATGTACTAGAGCTAGACAGTCAGAAGAGTTGATAGGAATAGGCACACAGAGGTTCAGCTGAATATGGTTTCATACACTACAGCAGGGTTATTGTCATTGTTGAACATAGACTGTACAAACACCATGAAAACAGCTCCAAGTGATTTTAATTTAAGAAAGGTTTGCAATTATGTTTCAGGCAAACATATTCTTGTGGTCAATTTGCAGACTATGAATTATTTGTAATTATGTTCCTCCACGTTAACAATCAGCCCCCAGCTGAATCTAGTTGATGATCCCTGCACTACAGTATACAACATGAACAATCTGAAGTAAAACACAGACTTAATAAAACCAACAAACATGTAGGAAGGCTGGTGAGATACTTAGTATTCAAGATTTTAGTTATGAGAACTCAGAGGAAACTTATACTCATTACAAACGGAGGATAAATAAATGTTCACATCGTGAGAGAACAGACAAACATAAACAAACTGTCTACGAGGAAAACCTAAAATGGTGGATAGGTACATTCATGGATTGTAGATGATCACATTAACGGTAATATTTAACAGTATAGCTGTTACATGGACATAAGTATTCCTGACTTGGATAGACAGCAACAAAATACAACTGTGGCTTTAATGCACATCAACGCAGCGTTACATTATTTATAACAACCTGGAAGCACCATAAGTGAGATATCCATGCGAATTACAATCAAGTTGTGGTTAGCTTGGATCCCTGTTTGTGCTCTATTTTTACATCAAGTTGTTCTACAAATTCTTGCATTTGAGTCACTGATGGCATTTTAATACAGACATTCACATTTCACATATTTGTTGGTTAGCTGTCTCCTTTGTTCATTGTTGCATATAAAGGTTCCCTATGAAAAAGCATATTTGATTACAAGTGCAATACAAGTGATATTTTAGCCAAATAATTTCAACAACTAGAGGACAAGGGACAAACTATAAAATAGTAAGTGAGCAATTTTAGATTTCTTTCTAAAAAATGTAATATATTTCAACTGTAACACTTAAAAATAGTACACTGACGGTTTTCCTGCAATCAAAACATATACATAAATATAACTATGTACAAAACTCACAAAATACAAATGACTTCTGTACCCAAGTTGAGAACATCTTAAATGACTGTATGGTTATCAGATATACACCATTTTACACTTTTTTCTGTTGTTCCAAGTCCCTATCACCAAAATAAACAAAGGCTCTCCCGCGTTAAGTTGTTCGACCTGTTTGTTGTCAATAAAGATAATCTTTTGGAATGCTATGGGTTGAAGTCATTTTCGAGCCAAACGACCATGAACTGTGTTTACACTAAACTACTAAGTACCATTAGAACACAGCTCAATAGATATTCTCTATAGCTTTACCTCAAAGTGATGCTCCAAAGCCTTTGCATAATTTCACCCAGTAGTTTTGAAAGTGATCACGGGCCAAAACGGGTCACTGAAGATTGTGAACAAAGTCATCATACAATATGTTACGAATTTCTAAGTGCTTAAGATCTAGGATTGCATCTTTAAGGCTTGTGCAACTGGGGCATCAATGCATTCTGTGGCTCCCGAGGGCCCAATATGATTGTAGAACAGGGAGAACTAACACATTACATTCCATACTGCATGTGCCCATCTATTACAAGACTTTGGGCTTTTGCCATCATTTGGCTGGCTCTATTTCTGTGTATTACAGTATCTACACACAGCTTTTCCTTCTACCATGCTGAAATTATAGAAACGCAGATTCAAATAGTGGTCCTTTAACACGTCTTGACTGCAGTGCGTGTGAGTGTTTTCCTATTAGACGGATATGAATTTGTACATATTGGTCAATGATAACCCTGTACTATAAGCAGCGCCTTACTGTACCCAAAATCCCCATTCTGAGAAGTTTGTCCTGAACTCAATACTGACAAGTGCTTCACGCGAAGAGACGACAGACTAAAACTGCTGTTCAGAACTAAACAAAGCAGCACCACAGCACAGTGATATCCACTAACAAGTACAGCGGATGAACTAGACGCATTGAAACAAATTAGATCTGGAAATCATCATCTGGAAATAAAAAAAGTGCGTTGTTGATTTCTCAGAATAACTTCCTACCAAAAACATTCTCCATGACATGCAAGTAAGAAGCACATTCCCCCAAGTTCACAGACAAAGCTAATTAATGTCTGGTTTGCCTTACTTGGCACAATGCAAACTCACTTACACACAATGAAGAATAAGGTAAGTTCTTAGGCTTCAAGCTCCCACCAAGTCAATGGCTTTCTACTGCAACCTTGTTTGCGTCCAAAATGGCACCTAATTCCCTATGTAGGGCACTACGTTTAGCGGTCAAAACTAGTGCACTACATAGGGAATAGGCAGCGATTTTGGAGGAAGTGAAAAGGACGTGTTCCTTGTGAAGTGCACATAATGAGTCAAAAGCCTTTCTGTAGAACAGGCTCAAAACTACGGGATTATTATCTGTAAAATGGCATGTCATTGTTCCTAAGGCATCGGTTCTTGGTTAGCTGTGCTTTTCCCCTGCATGTCTTGAACTGGCCCGCCCTGTGTGGAGACTATTGCACATCGATAAGGTCCACAGGAATCTCCCTCCCCTTTCCCTTTAAGTCTGCTTCGATCAAAGTTATCCATAACCACAGAGCTCAGATCAGATTACGCCCCCCCAGCCCTAACCTTCACCAGTAGGGGTGGAAAACATAAACTGACACTAGATTAGTGTCTAGGGGTAACTTCGTACTAATGACTACCCGGGTCCACCTGTTTAGGCCCAGCGGCCGCTGGACACAAAGCTGCGGCTGAAGGAGTAGCTGGTCTCTGAGTTCTTCTGTTTCCCCCAGGCTCCGAAGGGAACCACGATAATGGTGCTGTTGTCCTCTGAGCCATACTGAAGCGCCTAGGAGAGAAGAGACACCGCCACTAATAATGAACATTTGTCTCAATGTTTAAATGCTTCTTTAAATAACCAGGGGACATTTTTATTTGACAATCCATTGAGGTTATTATACAGTTCCATATAGCTCCTTTGAACTCATTCATTTGCTAAATTTACATTACATATCTCTGCTTCAACAATTTCAAAAATCACTGCTGCTCTTTGGGATAGATGTTACCCCTGCACCCTAAGTCAGTGTTTCCTAAACTCAGTCCTTGGGACAGCAAAGGGGTGCACGTTTTGGTTTCTGCCCTAGCACTACACAGCTGATTCAAATAACCAACTAATCATCAAGTTTTGATAATTTCAATTAGCTGTGGGAAAACACGTGCACCCCTTGGGATCCGGAGGACTGAGTTTGGGAAAAGCTGCCCTAGGGGCTGTGGTGGCTCAAAGTGACCACTCTACCTGCTCTGAGATCCTCTGGGCGGCCTCTTTGGGGTCGTGGCACTGGTTGATGACATCACAGATCTCCTGGCTGTTCATGATGAAGTTTATGCCATCTGTGGTCAGCGCCAGGAACGAGTCGTGGACGTGATGCAGCTAGAAACAAATTAAGTTAATACCTTATTGTCAGACGTCTACAAACAGACCATGACACAAGCCAGAGACTAAGCCAGACAGTCAACACATTTGCCCTTCGGAGCTTAATATGTCACTGTTCTGAGCACCCGCAGGCTAAAGACGTGATCAACCCTGACAAAATGACCCAAACACCTCGGGGGCAAAAATGACCCAAACACCTCTGGGGCAAAAATGACCCAAACACCTCGGGGGCAAAAATGACCCAAACACCTCGGGGGCAAAAATGACCCAAACACCCCGGGGGCAAAAATGACCCAAACACCTTGGGGGCAAAAATGACCCAAACACCTCGGGGGCAAAAATGACCCAAACACCTCGGGGGCAAAAATGACCCAAACACCTCGGGGGCAAAAATGACCCAAACACCTCGGGGGCAAAAATGACCCAAACACCTCGGGGGCAAAAATGACCCAAACACCTCGGGGGCAAAAATGACCCAAACACCTCGGGGGCAAAAATGACCCAAACACCTCGGGGGCAAAAATGACCCAAACACCTCGGGGGCAAAAATGACCCAAATACCTCGGGGGCAAAAATGACCCAAACACCTCGGGGGCAAAAATGACCCAAACACCTCGGGGGCAAAAATGACCCAAACACCTCGGGGGCAAAAATGACCCAAACACCTCGGGGGCAAAAATGACCCAAACACCTCAGGGGCAAAAATGACCCAAACACCTCGGGGGCAAAAATGACCCAAACACCTCAGAGGCAAAAATGACCCAAACACCTCAGGGGCAAAAATGACCCAAACACCTCAGGGGCAAAAATGACCCAAACACCTCAGGGGCAAAAATGACCCAAACACCTCAGGGGCAAAAATGACCCAAACACCTCAGGGGCAAAAATGACCCAAACACCTCAGGGGCAAAAATGACCCAAACACCTCAGGGGCAAAAATGACCCAAACACCTCAGGGGCAAAAATGACCCAAACACCTCAGGGGCAAAAATGACCCAAACACCTCAGGGGCAAAAATGACCCAAACACCTCAGGGGCAAAAATGACCCAAACACCTCAGGGGCAAAAATGACCCAAACACCTCAGGGGCAAAAATGACCCAAACACCTCAGGGGCAAAAATGACCCAAACACCTCAGGGGCAAAAATGACCCAAACACCTCAGGGGCAAAAATGACCCAAACACCTCAGGGGCAAAAATGACCCAAACACCTCAGGGGCAAAAATGACCCAAACACCTCAGGGGCAAAAATGACCCAAACACCTCAGGGGCAAAAATGACCCAAACACCTCAGGGGCAAAAATGACCCAAACTGAGTGACAGACACTGGCTAATTCCAACCTATTCCTCATACAGTGGACTACTTTTGTCCAGCCCTGTGTGGATCTGGTCAAAATGAATGCACTAAATTAGGTTCTGGTAGAGCTGGGCGATATGGACAAAAATCCATATGAATGCACCGAATTTTCACAATAACAATAAATTGAATGATAAGTTTATAACAATGTGCACCAGTTACTTTTTTTTTTACATTACCCTTAAAACTACTACTTTCAATGTTGTGGCCATCACTGTCCCATTAGCAATAGCCCATATTAGCAGAGTTATTTTATTTCAAACGTCATATGCCTCTAGTAACGGCTACTTATCGTTATTATCAATATCAGTAACATGTCAGAAATGGTCGGTATCGATAATTGTCCGTTTTTCTTCCCAGCTCTAGGTCCAGGTCAAAAGTAGTGTACTTCATAGGGAATAGAGTGTAATTTGAGATGTATACACTCTGATACTGCACAGTAGATCATTTCTCTGAGGTGGTGACAGCAGACACTCACTGATATTCTCTTGGTCTCTGGCTCAGCGATCACCCCGGTGCTCTTGAGGTCAAAGTCCCCGATGGCGCGTGTCATGGCTAACCTGCCGTTGACATGGGGCTGCCCCAGACTGTTCCAGGTCACCCAGCCTCCGCTCTTCTTTATTCTGGAGGTAGAGACACAGACAAGTGGTTTTAAAGCACGGGAGAGGGCTCTTAAATGACTTACATAGAATTGTTAAAACATATAGTAAAATCTTAATCCATAGTAGTTAACACATTTCTATTAGTGTCCAATGTGATGGATAAAACATGCCTCCTGTGACTCCCAACCTTACAGCTATCAACAAATGAATATCAGATCAAGTCTTTCTCGAGCCTGGATATCTGCCGTACCTCTCCTTCTCGTCCTTCCTCTCGGGGGTGTGGTCCAAGGTGAGTTTGAGGGCCTTGGCCTTGCGGCAGAGCATGGCGCGGCTGTCCCCCACGCTGCCCACCACCAGCTCTATACCGTCCCTCAGCAGGGCCACCGTGGCCGTGGAGCCAGCGCTCACCACTACAAAACCAGGAAGTAGAGGGAAACAAGTCAGGGGGTAAACACATCTGAAGACCACACACACACACACACACTCTACACAACTGTAAGGCCAGACACACACAGCTAACAAGAAACACACAGAGCTGATTATGGTCAACTTGTTTCTCAAAACACACAATTAATTATTCAGATACATGCTCAAAATGTATTCTCACACATTCACAGCATAGGTGGCACGTGACACACACTCACGAGTCATACTGCACAACATGAGAACATAATGGAGGGGGAGGTTACTAGTCTAAAAAAAGGGATGGCTGAAGAGAGACAGAGTCAGACAGACATGCATGTCACACTGTTTTAGGGTTACAGAAACAGAATGAGAGCAACTACAATACAGTCAGTGGAACTTTGGATCTCTGACCAGTGGTGTCATACAAAAATGTCAGAGTTACAATGAGTGAACTAATATAGAGTCCTATATACAGTGTACTGGCCCATGGCAGAATACAGGAAGCAGCAGTGACAGATAGCGCTTATCAGGACTATCATTATGGTGATCAAATCTATAGGTGAGAGCTCTAGCTAATGCCTCTTTCAATAATTAAGTGTATAACACTTCAAATTTCACGACTAAGTTTCTATGTGTCATGTTTTGTACACACAGTGATTTGTGTTTTGTTCCCTCTTGGGTGTCCTTAGCAACCATTTGCATGGTAACATCCTACAGTTTCTGACTTCACAATGACCCTTATACAGCTGTTCAAATCAACTTGTGTGAGAGAAATAGAAAAGGAGAGAGGAGAGAGAAAGATGAGGAACCTTCCAGTAGTCCAGGATAGGACCCGCTGGACTCCATTATCTAGCCCCCCTTCTCCTTCCAAAAAGGTGCCTGGTGCCTCCAGCTCTTAGCTGGCTCCGCTGCTGTCGTAAATAACATGCACACACACACACAGGGCATATTGGGACATTTCACGCCGTCTGTGGCCGACATTTTGGCCACACACTCAAGCTAAACTGATTGACTGTCACCATCTTGGCAATTAAACTAGGCCTTTCTCAGAGAAAACGGGCAACATTCTATGATTGCTAACATCTGGGTCTCCAGGCGACCTTCACAAAAGAAAATGGCTGCCAAAGGAACTGAAGGTAAACTTGATCCAGTATCTTGGAAGGGTGCATGCACTACAAGAGGACAACCCTGATTCTTATCTGCAGGGCATCCAGTGGAGGGGTTTGTTTAGAATGCTTGTCTGCCACATACATGTCCTAACCTGTGCTTTGCAGTCTGAGAATGGTGACCCTGGGTATTAATGTTTAGCTTTCACAGCACTGGAGGCAGCGACTGAAAATACACGTTAGCTCCATTTAGGATCGGTTAAGTCATCATAGCTCTTGGCAGAGCAGTCACATTGATAAGTTAGGCTATTCGTTCATATTTCAACACAAGCTAATCTAAAGACTTTAGCTTCAAAACTAGGTTAAGTTTAACATAAAAACAAAAACTCAGTGCGGTCTATATACATTGTCAGTACAGAGACAGTCTATATACATTGTCAGTACAGAGACAGTCTATATACATTGTCAGTACAGAGACAGTCTATATACATTGTCAGTACAGAGACAGTCTATATACATTGTCAGTACAGAGACAGTCTATATACATTGTCAGTACAGAGACAGTCTATATACATTGTCAGTACAGAGACAGTCTATATACATTGTCAGTACAGAGACAGTCTATCTACATTCCCTGACGTGTAACATCACAGACGGAACCTACCATGAGGGAAGAAGTGGAGGTGTCTTGCCAAGGCTTTGTCCAGTTCAAGGAATGCTTTAGTAAGAACAACTTCCAGATTGTCCTCCTCTGCTACAAGATCCCTGAAATAACACCAAAACACATTCAATCAATCAGATTCATTACCTGCCATCTCAATGGTCTCAGCCTGACCTCTTAAGAGATTTTGCAAGTATAAAAAGGATAAAAACTAAATTGAAGTGCATTTTTTTCTCCAGTCCATTCAATACACATTAGGCCATAAACTGATCCTGCAGGCCAATGCCCTGACTAAACACAGATAATACAACCCAGCCAGATGACTTACTTAATGTACTTCTCCATGTACTTGTCGCAGAAGTCTGCCGCCTCAGGCCCTCCGTGGCCGTCGAACACGGCAAAGTAGAGGATATTGTCTGTCATCTGGGAGACCTGGAAGCGGTCCTCATTCTCCCGCCGGTGGCCGATGAGCGAGGCGCAGCCCACCTTGGACAGGCTGACCTTGGGGATGGGCTTGCCGTACTTGATGGAGGGCGACAGGTTGATGGGCTCATCTATGCGGTTGTCCCAGATGCCGAACGAGTCCCAGGTGGTGGGCTTGCCGCTGCTGTCCGGGTCGAAGCGTGTGTTGCTGGCCCGCAGCAGGCCCAGGTGGAGAGGCCGTTGGAGGGGGAGGTCATCCTGCAGGGGTAGGACACTAACTAGGGCTGTCTGGAGGAAACCCCTCTGTCGCATGGCCTGAGTCCCCCCCGACCGGGCCAGGTGGATGAGAGCGGAGGCTGACATGATCACCAACCCAGCAACAGCAGCAGACGACTCCTCGCGGGGAGAGAGATCCTCTGGCCAACAACACAGGTTACCCTAGAGCAGAGTCTTCTGTATAGCAAATAGGCTAACAATTGGGGAAGAATGATAAGATAGCTATTAGATTGAATGTCAAGTCAACAAGAGCTCCTAGATAGGTGCTGTAAATTCAATAGAAGAGTTGGACTAGGCCTTGGAAACGTCAGCCAGCTTAAGGCCTGGTGTGTTCTGCCAGCTGCAGAGCGGCTGAGTTCCAATAGATGTCACAGGAATGGATGGTGGCTGGATTGATATTTCTGTGTTTGTTGATGCAGGATACTCGCTCTCTCTCTGTCTTTCTGTGTCTCTCGACTCCATATAACAGAAAATGCATGTGAAATTGCATGTGAAATTGCCTTGTTCTTCTCTATTCCATATGTAGGCCTAGCCACATCTTAAGATAGATTATGTGGAACTTTATAGTGCAGTTTTAATGCCTCGGTCATCATTGGTCTAACATGATGGCCCTTCCCTGGACACTGCTATCTAACCTCCAAACGAGCTTCAATGCCATACAACACTCCTTCCGTGGCCTCCAACTGCTCTTAAACGCTAGTAAAACCAAATGCATGCTTTTCAACCGTTCGCTGCCTGCACCCGCACGCCCGACTAGCATCACCACCCTGGATGGTTCCGACCTAGAATATGTGGACATCTATAAGTACCTAGGTGTCTGGCTAGACTGTAAACTCTCCTTCCAGACTCATATCAAACATCTCCAATCTAAAATCAAATCTAGAGTCGGCTTTCTATTTCGCAACAAAGCCTCCTTCACTCACGCCACCAAACTTACCCTAGTAAAACTGACTATCCTACTGATCCTCGACTTCGGCGATGTCATCTACAAAATAGCTTCCAATACTCTACTCAGCAAACTGGATGCAGTTTATCACAGTGCCATTCGTTTTGTTACTAAAGCACCTTATACCACCCACCACTGCGACCTGTATGCTCTAGTCGGCTAGCCCTCGCTACATATTCGTCGCCAGACCCACTGGCTCCAGGTCATCTACAAGTCCATGCTACGTAAAGCTCCGCCTTATCTCAGTTCACTGGTCACAATGGCAACACCCACCCGTAGCACGCGCTCCAGCAGGTGTATCTCACTGATCATCCCTAAAGCCAACACCACATTTGGCCGCCTTTCCTTCCAGTTCTCTGCTGCCTATGACTGGAACGAATTGCAAAAATCATTGAAGTTGGAGACTTATCTCCCTCACCAACTTTAAACATCTGCTATCTGAGCAGCTAACCGATCGCTGCAGCTGTACATAGTCCATCGGTAAATAGCCCAACCAATTTACCTACCTCGTCCCCATACTGTTTTTATTTATTTACTTTTCTGCTCTTTTGCACACCCGTATCTCTACCTGCACATGACCATCTGATCATTTATCACTCCAGTGTTAATCTGTTAAATTGTAATTATTCACTCCTATGGCCTATTTATTGCCTACCTCCTCGTGCCTTTTGCACACAATGTATATAGACTATTTTTTTTCTACTGTGTTATTGACTTGTTTATTGTTTACTCCATGTGTAACTCTGTGTTGTTGTCTGTTCACACTGCTATGCTTTATCTTGGCCAGGTCGCATTGTAAATGAGAACTTGTTCTCAACTAGCCTACCTGGTTAAATAAAGGTGAAATAAATAAAAATAAATAAAAAACATGACAAGCTGTAAGTGTCACTTGCTGTGTTGCCTACATTTCTTCTTTGTCACACCTGTCCTGAAGCGTTCTGAACATTTTGTCAGAATCAGTTGATAACGATAAGTGATAACTGCATTATTTTAACTGGAGCAGCTAAAGAGCATGAACACTAGACAGGAGTCAACAGCACTTGTTATTTTACTACAGCTGAATAAATATCTAATTATTCAAAATATTTCATTAGGCTCTTTAACAGGCATGCACAAAAGTATAAATAGACTGATTTTTTTTAAAATAATGATTGACAATGTTAACGTTAGTCCATTACTGAAGCGTATTTTTCTAATGTAAACACAAACTTGACAAACCCGCATGACGCAACACCATATCCCATAATCAACAAGCTAGCTTGCTAACTAGCAACCAAACAAGCTACCGCTTGGCTAGTTAGATAGCTGCAGTGCTGTGCATAATGTTAACTAATGGTTTCGCCAACGACCCTTGTTTATTTAATCACACTAACGTTAAATGGTAAGGACAAAGTATTCCTAATTTGACACTATTTTTAGCTCATTTGCTAGGTAGAGCTATGCTAACAGTAGCTAGCAAAATAATCAATGATTTGTGCAGCCTATCTCCCGCACTTGGACAACAATCACATTTCTTCGGTATCTCTCAGCAGAAAACGTATTTTTACCTTTAACTCTTTACAACGGCTTCGTATATGGTGAAAAGCTGCACAGCGTACAGTTAAATTCATCAAAAGTGTCCGTGTGTTTAGTGCGGAACGCTATCAAACAAGAAGAGGAACTGCGCCTGTCACCCGCGCAGCACGAATCAGCATGCTGGAAACATTTACGCCTCCCTCCCACCCAGTTGTCACTAGTTACCACAGCCACAAAATCATTGGCTAAAATGAATGAAAACAGAAAATAGCTTTTTGGTCTTAATTTAAGGTTATGGTTAGGTATGAGGTCAGCAGTGAGGTTAAGGTTAGGGTAAGGTTTAAAGTCAGATCTTAAGAAGATAAATTGTAGAAATAGTTGGGGTTTAGACATAATTACGACTTTATGGATGTGGTAACTAGTAGCTCTCTCTCACACACACACACGTAGAGCCCAATATAGCCAACCTATGTGGACCACACTTTAGTCATCAGTCAATCATCACATCATCATGTTCTGCTGGGGAGACGGTTCGAGTGGACAGTTTGGTCTAAACTTTGAGAATGTGTCTCTTCCGATAGCAGGGAATATATTCTCTGATAAAGTCACAGAAATTGCTTGTGGGGAGCAACACACTTTATTTCTCACCGTAGATGGCAGGATCCTATCATGTGGGCGCAACTCAAAGGGACAACTTGGTAGACAGAAGAAAAGAGATTCAAAACTACCAGGTAATACATCATTTAATTATATCTGACTATTTGGGTGTAAGGATCGCTATGTAGGCTATTTCGAATTAAAGCGCTGCTAAAAGGATGCTTGCTTCTGAATTATTTTATTCTTTATAATTATGCTAACATTTCTGTTCACTTTATTTTTCATAATTACAGATGATATTAAAATGTGTAGTAGCCGATATTTAGCTTAGTGAACTTTACCACAACTTTCAGAAATTGGAACACTATCCCTCAATAAAACTACAACATCGGCTCAGTTTCAGTTTCGTTTCTCCATCCAAATCAGAAGAACGAAGGTGAACTGTTGCTATGTTCACAGACATCATAAACAAATTATTAAAGTCAATCAAAACAATTGCACACCTCGGTGAACTCATTTATCATCAGGGTGTTAAACTGCCCTAGTGGCACCAGGGAATCCAAATATAAGGAATTCTGTAGGTGATTTTAAAAATGTGAAGCGTTAAAAAAAATACAAGCGGATTTACAGTTGAAGTCGGAAGTTTACATACACCTTAGCCAAATACATTTAAACTCAGTTTTTCACAATTCCTGACATTTAATCCTAGTAAAAAATCCCTGTTTTAGGTCAGTTAGGATCACCAATTATTTTAAGAATGTGAAATGTCAGAATAATAGTAGAGAGAAGTATTTATTTCAGCTTGTATTTATTTCGTCTCATTCCCAGTGGGTCAGAACTTTACATACACTCAATTAGTATTTGGTAGCATTTCCTTTAAATTGTTTAACTTGGGTCAAACGTTTCAGGTAGCCTTCCACAAGCTTCCCACAATAAGTTGGGTGAATTTTGGCCCATTCCTCCTGACAGAGCTGGTGTAACTGAGTCAGGTTTTTAGGCCTCCTTGCTCTCACATGCTTTTTCAGTTCTGCCCACAAATTTTCTATAGGATTGCCACAACTTTGGAAGTATGTTTGGGGTCATTGTCCATTTGGAAGACCCATATTCAACCAAGCTTTAACTTTCTGACTGATGTCTTGAGATAGTGCTTCAATATATCCACATAATTTTCTTTCCTCATGATGCCATCTATTTTGTTAAGTGCACCAGTCCCTCCTGCAGCAAAGCAACCCTACAACATGATTCTGCCACCCCCGTGCTTCACGGTTTGGATGTTGTTCTTCGGCTTGCAAGCCTCCCCCTTTTTTCCTCCAAACATAACGATGGTCATTATGGCCAAACAGTTCTATTTTTGTTTCATCAGACCAGAGGACATTTCTCCAAAAGTACGATCTTTGTCCCCATGTGCAGTTGCAAACCGTAGTCTGGCTTTTTTATGGCGGTTTTGGAGCAGTGGCTTCTTCCTTGCTGAATGGCCTTTCAGGTTATGTCAATATAGGATTCGTTTTACTGTGGATATAGACACTTTTGTACCGGTTTATACTAGCATCTTCACAAGGTCCTTTGCTGTTGTTCTGGGACTGATTTGCACTTTTCACACCAAGGTACGTTCATCTCTAGGAGACAGAATGAACATGGTACCTTTCAGGCGTTTGGAAATTGCTCCCAAGGATGATACAGAATTGTGGAGGTCTACAATTTTTTGTCTGAGGTCTTGGCTGATTTCTTTTGATTTTCCCATGATGTCAAACAAAGATGCACTGAGTTTGAAGATAGGCCTTGAAATACATCCACAGTTACACCTCCAATTGACTCAAATTATGTACATTTTCTGGAATTTTCCAAGCTGTTTATAGGCACAGTCAACTTAGTGTATGTACACTTCTGACCCACTGGAATTGTGAAACAGTGAATTGTAAGTGAAATAATCTGTCTTTAAACAATTGTTGGAAACATGACTTGTGTCATGCACAAAGTTGATGTCTTAACCGACTTGCATAAACTATAGTTCGCCAACAAGAAATTTGTGGAGTGGTTGAAAAACAAGTTTTAATGACTCCAACCTAAGTGTATGTAAACTTCCGACTTCAACCGTACCTAGTTTGGTGGGGACCCGAGGAAACTCAACCAACCCTGTGAAAGGGTTTGGGATCTCATGTTTTTATACTTTAACAACGAAATTAAGTAAGTCAGAAGCTTGTGTAGTAGGGCTTTATTAACAAAAAGGGAACAATGAAGTGACTGGACTCAGATAAATTGTTGATTAACTCCTTCATGCATTAAATTCCATGGCATTTCTGGCATTTAACCCTTTCTAAGACATTGAACATCCAAATTAAACTGCATGTGTTCTACCCGTTTCAGCCCCAGTGGAGGGTCTGGGGGTAGTGGTCTCTGTGGCTTGTGGTCAGGACCACTCTGTTGCTGTGTGCGCGTCAGGACAGGTGTACTCCTGGGGGGCAGGGGGTGAGGGACAGCTGGGCATCACCCTTACTACTGTCTCCAAAGCCCCCAGGCCAAGGCAAGGAAACCTTTAACTTAAACATGAAATAGATATTGATAGTTAAATATCATCCATGATTTACATTGTCAAGTAATGAGAGCCCTCTTGGATTCCACTGATCATTAACAAAGACAAAATGCACTACTTTTTTTTTCACAGACCAGTTCCAATACCTTCGCCCTTGCCGATAACAGTGATACAGGTTGCTTGTGGAAATTCCCATTCTTTGGCCCTGACTAAAGGTATAACATACTGTACCTACTGATGTCTCTCACACAGACTGCATTCCATCTAAACTATGACAACCACATGCATCAGTTAGACTACACTTAGAAAAAAAGGTGCTGTCTTAAATCTAAAAGGGTTATTCAGCAGTCCCCATACGAGAACCCGTTGGAGAACCCTTTTTGGTTCCAGGTAGAACCCTTTTGTGTTCCATGTAGAACCCTTTTTTCAGAGGGTTCTAAATGAAAACCAGAAGGATTCTACCTGGAGCCAAAAAGGGTTCTACCTGGAACCTAAAAGGGTTATCCTATGAGGACAGCCAAATAACTCTTTTGGAACAATTTTTTCTAAGAGTGAACATCAAAAGGACAGTGAGAGGATATTTATTAGGAAAGAATGTAACTCTGGAATTGTTGTGATGTAATTGTTATGAAATATGTAATTTCCTTGTCTTCTACAGGAGGACAGGTGTTCTCATGGGGTCTGAACAGCCATGGACAGCTGGGCCTGGGGAAGGGAGTCCCTCTGCAGCCCATACCTGCCCTGGTGCGCTCCCTCATAGGGGTCCCAGTGACCCAGGTAGCAGCCGGAGGAACCCACACTCTGGCCCTCACCCTCCCAGGCCTGGTCTACTGCTGTGGGGCGAACAGGGCTGGGCAGCTGGGACTCAACCGTGTGGATGAAAAAGGTACTATGGCACTCTACCTCTCTTTGTACACTACTTGTATAAAAGTTCATTTGAACTTGGATTCCTTTTTTTATAACCACTAAGTCATTTTCCAGATGTATTATAATGAGTGGGGACATTGCATGATGCTTGTATGATGCTTGTTCCCCCTGCCAGGCCGGTTCAACATCTGTGCTGTGCCTGCTCTCAGAGTCTTGGGGGTTTCCTTCATCAGCTGTGGAGAGGCACATTCTGCTGTTCTCACCAAGGTATCATGCTATTACTGTGGAGAGGGACACTGCTGTTCTCACCAAGGTATCATACTATTACTGTGGAGAGGGACACTGTTGTTCTCACCAAGGTATTATACTATTACTGTATTTTTACTGAAGGCCCCAAGGGAGATGTTGGTGTGAAAGGAGACAAATACTACGGCAGTTCATTAGTTCATAAAAAGTATTTAATGTCCTAAACAGTGGGCCCACTGGGAGATAGTTCTGCACACAAAGTCAGCAGCCTCTCGAAGATACAATTCATCACATATTGGTAAATAAAGCCAGTTATATAAAATGACCTTGAACAGAGGTGAAAAACAAATGATCAAGTGTCTGGATACACAATGAACCATACAAGTTGTTATCTGAGTGCATGAATACAGTCTCATACTAAATGAGAAGTTACAGTTTATTACAGAATAGAAAGTCACAGGTTATACAGAATATGTCCTGATTATGGATGTTATTACAGATCAAGCCTCAGGGCTACCAGAGTAAAGGTCGACCCTTCAATACTATTATACTGTCTCTTTAAGAAGTGATTAGGGTCCTGACCTGACCAGACCAGAAACAACTCTGGGCCTTGACATGTCAACAACTGGTTTTGGTTCTTTGTGGTCTTTAGGGTGGACAGGTGTTCACCTTTGGAGAGGGAAGCCGAGGCCAGCTTGGGCACAATGCATCAGCTAACGAACTCCTACCCAAACTGGTAGAGGGTATGGATGGACTGGCCTCACAGATAGCATGTGGCAGGTAATGACCAACAGCATAATGCTACTTATACACATATATACACATATAATAAACAGATAGGAAACCAATCTTAAACATTCTCAGTCTGACTGTTTTTGTCTTACTGTAACTCTGCCAGCCATCACACCCTGGTGCTGGGGTCCTCAGGTCAACTCTGGGCCTTTGGCAGTGGGGTCAAAGGTCAGCTAGGGACTGGCATTACGGAGGGCTGCTTGCGACCCACCTCAGTGCTGCTGGAAAGGGCTTCTGGTGGGGCAGCAACAGTCTTACACAACGGTACCAGATACAATGTCTATTTTATTGTCTTTTATTCTCTTTTGTATTTGATTCTATTCAATTATATAATGCAGCTACATACTGACTATGACGTTTTTGGGTGACTGAATTAGAACACATACTGTTTAACGAGACTTGACGTCCCTACAACCTCTTCTTTTCTTTTCTTTACCAGACATGAAGATATCAGTGGGATGGAATTCAAACTTCATTTACACCACTGAGGTAATGTTTCTGACCTTTTATACCTCAGTAAAAGGGAGACTGAAACATTCTAAATGTCTCAAGCAGCTAATTCATGTTTGAGATATTTGAATTTCTTATATTGCTTTATCTTCCTTTGTAGAGTTCTGAAAGAGAACAGCCAATCGGGAGGTTAGATAAAGCCAAGCTGCAAAAATGGCTGACGATGGAGCAAGGAAATGCAGAGGCGCAAAGGTTCATTTATTATAATATTTATTTACGTTGAATATTAAAACATACAATCTACCATAGACAAAGGTTCTTTGCTAGTTAAAAAAAAAAAAACTAGCAAACTCAAAATGAAATAAAAAAACATTTATTTTAAAGTTGTATTTCTTGTAGTATAATTGTACTGAAACATCAAATATGTCCACATTTGTTCCAACAGAGAAATATCCTTGATGTTCTCAACAAGTTCAAGTCTTGTGGCCAGTTTCACCAAAGCCAGGTAAGCTATTTTAAATGTTGGAATGTTTGGATAGTTTATAATGAACACTGTGTGTGTACAGTATGTTGTGTCAATGATAATGCTATACCCATGCTATACCCTCTACCAGTGAGTCTCCATCAACTAAAGCTGCAGGAGCTTTAAGAGTGGACCTAGAGGCTGCTAGCCAGGCTTTTGATCAGCTCTTCAACATCCCATGGATCAGGAAATCAGCTAAGACTAACTCACTCTTCAAAGACTTAAACAAATATCAACAATCTATTAAATATCAATATATATTTTGAATGGAGGATCATGATAGCATAATGTAACTCTCTTCATGTCTATATATATTCTCCATATAGGTAAATATATTGCCACTGGTGGACACTCTTTGCAGTTCAGCAGCTGTCATCAAGTCACCAGAGATCTTTATGATACTACCCACAATCCCTCTTCTCCACGATGACCAGAATGTCATGAACATGGTCATGGCTTTAGCAATAGTTATCGCTGAGGATCTGAATGAAACGGCCATGAAAATTCTAAGTAAATAACATCTGACCTTTTCAGTTTATCAGCAAAAATGGCATCAGTATCATTTTGAAGAATTGTATTATAATAGAAGCATAGCTGACACTGTGACACCTTACCATATATTATAAGATAATATTTTTTTTGCACAGGAAATATAATTAACATATTTTGGACTTGTATTCATGTGTCATGTTATAGAAGACTGGTGGTCGTCACTGGAGCCTTCCATCATGACTAAGCACATTCTGATGTGGAAGAATGCCCTGTCATTTATGCTGAGGAACGGTCTTCTGGCTACCCACAACCCCGGAGTCAAATTCCTGCTGGAAGCCCTCAAGTACCTCCACAGAGTCAGTGTTTGTGTCAATCATTTTTATAATCCTCCTGTGACCATTTTCTGCCGTCTCTGTCATTATTGTTGATCATGCCCCAACATACTTCATATTGTGAACTGTTCACTTCCTCATGTGCAAGGGACATGTGCAAATTTATTTTGATGCTGACATTATGTTATTTCAAAGGCAAACAAAAGGGCCAGAAGAACCCAGGAAGTTCCCGCCAGTACCTTTTATGTGGAAGAGATCATTGATAGGGTAATTCCTATGGATGATGTGAAGCTTTGGCGCTTTTGGTCAACAAGGGAGGTAATAAAATAACCAAATCATCTGTAAATTACTAAAATGTTAGAATGATAAAGTGGTGGAATCTGGTTTCACTTGTCCAGTTCTTTCAGTGCAGATTGATGGAATGAGACAGAGATGGAACCCATGTAGACTATTGAGATGCACTTTCATTTTTCTTTTGTGTCACTTCTAGGACACAGAGGTGACACCAGTCATCTTTTGCCGTTACCCATTTGTGTTGAGTCTGATCTACAAGATGGCGATTTTCAACAACAATGCACTTTTTACTAAGGTATACTGTGTTATTCCACTGGCTGTTTTAAATCCTTTTAATTAATCTTTGTTTTCAAGTATACCATAGCCTACCCAGTGGTTTCCAAAGACCAGTCTGTATATCACTCTAAATAGACCCTGGAGCTGACCCTGTATATAGCTTACTTACTTTCTCGTGTTCTTATTTCTATTTCTTGTGTTTATGTTCTACTTAACAGTAAAAATATATATATGTGTATATATAGTACTACTGATATTGAATACTGCATTGTTGGGAAAATGCAAGCAGGAAAGTTATTTCACTGTACTTGTGCAAGTGACATACATTTTTTTTTAAACTAGTGTATATTTATATATTGCAGGTGGTTCACCATCTCACCCACCTGCAAACAGTGATGTATCCTTCTGGAACGTTCCCAGACAACCCAGAATCTCCCCCTGCTCCAGTCTTCCAGTTGACCTTAAGGCGCCCGTCACTCATCGAAGACACCTTCAGACAACTGGGTGCTGCAGATCATGACTACTTCCAGAGAGAACTTGTGGTAAAATTATGACAACCTGAATTAAGAAAAGCTTTTCGTAAGACTACAAGACAATGTCAGAACTCAACCTAAACGTTCCTCTGATGCTTTATCACTCAGGTGCAGTTTATGGAGGACATGAAGCTGTCGCTCGTCAACATAAGGGACTTTTTCCTCCATGTGTTTGAAGAGCTGTTGGCCTCAGAGTCTGAGATGTTCATGTACAATGACACCAAGACACTGGTCTGGTTCCCTGCCAAGGTAAGAACTAGAATTAGGGAATTACGATTTCATTACTGTATAATAAATCACTGCACTTTCAAGCAAATTAAAATAGTTGAGTAATGGAATAATATTCTAAAAACAATCTAAATACATTTAGTCAGTTAATAGCAACAGAAAGAGATTCAACCACTACAGCAGTGCCACTATCTACACTGTATTAATCAATACAGTATTGTTTACAAGTATAATCACCATCACTCCCTACTCTCTTCCTGATGTACCAAGGTTTTATAGTTGTACACATTCACAGCTAAAAGCTAAATTGCAGTATACAGACAACATAATACAACAAAGGAGATAAAAGTTATTTGAAGAAGAATGGTGCCTGTTCTTGTTTATTCTTGATCTCTGCCTTGACTCATGTGCCACCTACCCTTACTACCAGCCCAGAGTGGAGGAGAAGAGCTACTTCCTGTTTGGTGTCTTGTGTGGCATGGCCCTGTACAACCACAACATTGTACACCTGCCCTTCCCTCTGGCCCTGTTCAAGAAGATGGTGGGGGTCAAGCCCTCACTGGAGGACCTGAGAGAGTTTGACCCTGTTGTGGGAGGGTACGTTTGTATTTTAGAATGTACATTTTAGCATTGAATTAGTGTCCCTTAGAAACGGATGAAAATGTTTCAACATTCATTTATTTTCGCTGTAATTGAAGGAGTTTGCGGTACCTCTTGGAGGACTACACTGATGATGATGTTGAAGAAAACCTGGACATGACCTTCACCGTATGTATAATATTGAAACTGATTGAGCAATGAAATATCCCTAGATACAGTATGTGAATAGTGGTAAAACTGTTTATTTTCATCAGGTGATCTGGGATGACCAGAAGGTGGAGCTGGATCCCAAAGAAACAGGAAAACCAGTCACACGTTTTAACAAGTAAGGCTTCAGCAACTTTTACTCTTACAGATGTAAGATCTTAATTTGATCACTCTGTTGCAGGAGAACATTCCTGCAATGCAGGACATTTTAAAAGTGTAGAATATATTTGAGGTTTAAAAAGGCTTCAGACTTGATTTTCCCTTACAAAAAAATGTATCAACCCCTACAAAAATGTCCAATAATTATAATCAACATAATAATTCACATTTCCTGTTGCTGCAGGGTTATTTTCCTGCTCTAGCAAACTGGCTCACATTACGGTCTATTGTCTGTAATGCATAATACAAGGTTGACATTTAGGAAGTTAGAAATTTCAACAATAAAATACAATTCATTATTTTGACAGGAAGCAGTTTGTTGATGCCTATGTGAAACTCGCCTTCAACCAATCAGCGGAGAAGGTGTTTGAAGAGTTCAGGAGAGGCTTCTTCAAGGTGTGTGACAGGGACGTGGTGGAGTTGTTCCAGCCTGAGGAGCTCAGGGGAGTCATGGTGGGGAAAGAGGACTACGACTGGGACACGCTCAAACAGGTCTATCTATATACAACCATCATTCATTACTCAGTGTGGGGCTGGGTGCTGACTTGAGAAATTAAGGCATAAATCAGTCAGTGTTGATGCATTTATATCAATGGGGGATTTCCTTTGATGTCAAGTTATGGGTGCGTATCTCAAGTTAGGACTGGGACTAGGAGATAATGTGCTATACATGGTGCTTTGTGACATACTGTGTGACTTTGAGTGGTGAATCGTTTAAATGGCATGCAAGTTTAATATTGTTTAATTATTGCTGCCATTTGTTTGATTTGTATATCCAGAACACTGTGTATGATGGAGAGTATCATGCCAGACATCCCAACATCATCACATTCTGGGAGGCTTTTGAGGAACTGACAGATGACCAAAAGAAATCTTTCCTCCGTAAGTATTGCACTAAATTGCTCTCGGTTGAGTAAAACTGGAGGAACCATAAAGTCTTTCATAATGCTGGTTCAAGGTTTTGTCTGCATATTTGAACTTCCTGTTCCACAAGAGCTTTTACCAAAAAAATGTGTCTGAACACATTTGACATTTTAGTAATTTAGCAGACGCTCTTATCCAGAGCGACTTACAGGAGCAATTAAGGTTAAGTGCCTTACTCAAAAGCACACAACATATGTTTCATCTAGTCGGTTCAGGGATTCAAACCAGCTACCTTTCGATTACTGGCACAACACTCTTAATGGCTAGGCTACCGGCAACACAAATAAATTCACTATGTTTCTTCCCATTCAGTCTTCCTTTCACGATCTATCCCCTCCTTCTCAGTGTTCCTGACGGGCTGTGAGCGCGTTCCTATCCTGGGCATGGACAAGATCCAGATGACTGTGGCAGTTCTGCAGAACTCTACTGAACTACATTTCCCAGAATCCCATACCTGCTACTTCCTACTCTTTCTGCCCATCTACCCCTCCAAGGAGATGATGCTGGCCAGGCTCAAAGAGGCGGTGGCCCACAACAGAGGCTTCTGGAAGGAGTAATGGACATTATATATAGGCTACTGCTGTGTTAATTATTTCATTCAATGTGTTTCTTACATGTCAATATATCTCTTCAGTTTAGCATATGATTTTGGTTGTGTTGATATAGCCTTTATCTAGGTTCAGATTTTACACTTAAAAAAAAAACTTTTAAACCTTGGCTTTTTCAAGTGAACATTTTAAATTTGCAAATGTTTAGGCTATGTATAGGCTTACCGTGTTATTGGAAAAAACTATCCTTGACTTAAAGTCCACTAATTTTGAATGTGAGTTATGAAAAAACATTGATTTATTTAGGCATTTTATGTAATTCTGTATGGGAACATCCTTTTTTCTGGACTGCATTATATTTTGACATTCGTGTCTGTATCTTGTGTTCTTTTAACATAATAATTATTTATGTATCTAAATAATACAGATATTAGTTTCACCTTAAAGTATTTTCTTTCATAATTGAGTATTCCCTCAAATGCTGAGCAGTGGTGTGGTTTCTCCAACAACCTGCATAACCTTCCCAGCTAGCACATAACGTTCTGAGAACTATATGTTTCTTCTTCGTTTTGCATACAACCTTCCCTTAACATTTCCTTGTGGTTCTATTTAAAATAAATTGTTCAGAGATCGTTAAGAAACAATGTTCTTCTATGGGAATTTCCATACTTCAGCATAATGTTTTCTGCAGCTTTCCTCATGGTTCTATTTAAATCAGGGATGGGCAACTTTGATGGGGTGGGGGCCTCAAAAAAACAGAACTCATCATGAGGGGTGACAATTCTGCACATTTTGCCATTGGGCATACAGAAAATGTTGCCGTTTTAACGCACATTTATTGCAATCCTACACAGTTTGACATGGGGCAGAGAGAAGATACATTTTTTGACCAATGGGCCCCATCCCGGTCGGTAATTCGACCATACAGTTGAAGTCAGAAGTTTACATACACCTTAGCAAAATACATTTAAACTCAGTTTTCCACAATTCCTGACATTTAATCCTAGTAAAAATTCCCTGTCGTAGGTCAGTTAGGATCACCACTTTATTTTAAGAATGTGAAATGTCAGAATAATAGTAGAGAGAATGATTTATTTCAGCTTTTATTTCTTTCATCACATTCCCAGTGGGTCAGAAGTTTACATACACTCAATTAGTATTTGGCAGAATTGCCTTTAAATTGTTTAACTTGGGTCAAACGTTTCGGGTAGCCTTCCACAAGCTTCCCGCAATAAGTTGGGTGAATTTTGGCCCATTCCTCCTGACAGAGCTGGTGTAACTGAGTCAGGCCTCCTTGCTCTCACATGCTTTTTCAGTTCTGCCCACACATTTTCTATAGGATTGAGGTCAGGGCTTTGTGATGGCCACTCCAATACCTTGACTTTGTTGTCCTTCAGCCATTTTGCCACAACTTTGGAAGTATGCTTGGGGTCATTGTCCATTTTGAAGACCCATTTGCGACCAAGCTTTAACTTCCTGACTGATGTCTTGAGATGTTGCTTCAATATATCCACATAATTTTCTTTCCTCATGATGCCATCTATTTTGTGAAGTGCACCAGTCCTTCCTGCAGCAAAGCACCCCCACAACATGATGCTGCCACCCCCGTGCTTCACGGTTGGAATGTTGTTCTTCGGCTTGCAAGCCTCCCCCTTTTTCCTCCAAACATAATGATGGTCATTATGGCCAAACAGTTATATTTTTGATTCATCAGACCAGAGGATATTTCTCCAAAAAGTACGATCTTTGTCCCCATGTGCAGTTGCAGTCTGGCTTTTTTTATGGCGGTTTTGGAGCAGTGGCTTCTTCCTTGCTGAGTGGCCTTTCAGGTTATGTCAATATAGGACTCGTTTTACTGTGGATATAGATACTTTTGTACCTGTTTCCTCCAGCATCTTCACAAGGTCCTTTGCTGTTGTTCTGGGATTGATTTGCACTTTTCACACCAAAGTACGTTCATCTCTAGGAGATGTTGCTGACATGGGCTAAGTGCATGACTGCTGATGCGAAACCAAATTTTAAAGTTGCACTTTGTGTATTTTATTATTCTAACTCCCAACAGTAAGTTGAGACTGAGTGAGCTCATGTATTTTTTATATATACACTACCTTTCAAAAGTTTGGGGTCACTTAGAAATGTCCCATTTTTTTGTCCATTAAAATAACATCAAATTGATCAGAAATACAGTGTAGACATTGTTAATGTTGTAAATTACTATTGTAGCTGGAAACGGCAGATTTTTTTATGGAATATCTACATAGGCGAACAGAGGCCCATTATCAGCAACCATCACTCCTGTGTTCAAATGGCACATTGTGTTAGCTAATCCAAGTTTTTATAATTTTAAAAGGCTAATTGATTATTAGAAAACCCTTTTGCAATTGTGTTAGCACAGCTGAAAACTGTTGTCCTAATTAAAGAGGCAATAAAAGTGGCCTTCTTTAGACTAGTTGAGTATCTGGAGCATCAGCATTTGTGATTTCAATTACAGGCTCAAAATGGGTAAGCAAAAATGTACGTTCCCTCAACTGCCAAGGAACCAAATGTGCTAGCTGGTGTGTCTGGTACTTTACTATTTATATTTTTGACTTTGACTTTTACTTCACTACATTCCTCAAGAAAATAATGTACTTTATACATTTACCCTAGCACCCAAAGTACTTGTTACGTTTTGAATGCTTAGCAGGACAGGGAAATGGTCCAATTCTGTATACACAAAGATTTTCATGTTAATGTGTTTGGTTATCTATGTCGTTAATAGTTTATTTTAAAGAAAAGTAGTACATTTGATATGTTTGAAGCAGACAGTATGAGTAGATCTAATTATTTAATGTCAAATCATTATTTAGTCAAAAAGATTTAAAAAATAAAAGAAATCAGTTAAATCTATTTTCTACAGACAGACCTGCTTCTATTGATTGCCTGAATCTAAAGAAGACCATTGTTGTTTCCTGTGGAGTGGCGCATACTGCCGTTCTGACATTTTTTTACACAACAATATTTCAGAAACAATTTAAAACTTCAAAAATGGATCGAAATGCAGTAAATGAGCTTCAACTTCAGACCTCACTGTGACCCTTAAATACCATAGCAGGCTGTAAGACAAAAAAACACACACACTTTAGCTTTGGGGAAGAGGGTTTCAGGTGGGCGAATGGGGTAGGCTATGGGGGGTGATAAGTGCCGGAATTAAGCCTCGTGAAGCTACTGATACCTCTCACGAAGTCACCTAACGTCTTCCTAGTGCCATAAAATACCAGCATGAATTAAAATGGACTGTCAACGGAGACCACTTTTTTTCTAAGGTGTCAAACTGCCAGCACGTTCACGTCACGTGACACGTTCACGTCATGTATACGTTGTGTTCACGTCATGCAACGTGGCGCTGACACGTCACGTGTCAGTTTGCTTGTAAGTTTATTATGAACGATCTTACCCCGAATGTCTTAAAAATGTCTACATGTGTTAAGCGTCAGTTTAAGTGACTAGTTTATTATTAAAGATCTCAACATGAACGCCTTACAAACGTCTACATCTACATGATTTTGTAAAAAACATTTTTCATTGCCAGAGTAATCTAATCAATTTAATTTGTCGATTTAGCTAAAATAGGCATATCACCTCTTCCGACTTCAGTGCATTCAAGACAACTGGGAACTCTGAAAAAAACGAGCTCAGACTGGGAAAAATAGTTTTGAACGGTCATCCAACTCGGAATTCCAATTCAGGCATCTTTCTCTGACCTGAAAATCACTGGTGTCATGATTTGACCTCGCTTTTTCACCAGAGTTCCCAGTTTAACGGTTTAATAAACACAATCACTGACACCATGCAATCCTTAGGCTATACATTTCTGTGCAGATGTCTTATGGTTAAAAGCAGGGCTCGAATTGAGGGGTTATGTGAGGATATAGGCCTAACCCTTGTTATAGATACAGGTAAAAAGCATATGCTACCCCTTGTTTAATTAGCCTGAGAAAAACAACCGTCCAGAATATGTAAAGTGATCTAGGGTATAACTCCACGATTATTTCCACATAGGCTAGTAGACTATCGAAGGTCTTGAACAGCCTCAACATCATTTCTTGGTAGACCTAGAGGCTTATGAAAACATTCACTTTTAAATGAAAGCAAGTGTCACTATCACAGGACAATATGGTTGTTTTATTAAATGCTCCGCAATGTAGAATATTAGTGGTAGGCTATGCTTACAGAAAAATACCAAAATCTTAAAATCGGTGTGGGTCTATCCATACACCTAACAGATAAACACAACAATAGATTGACTAGGATCGTTTGACTTTCCCCCGCGTTATATTTGTTCCCAATTAGGCTAAATGTAGTCCTATTAATTTGCTTGGAATGTTTTCCTATTAATTTGCATAGACGAACCATTGCGATTAATGATATTTACTATCATCTGCTTTTTTATGAATAAACAGGCATCGGGGTAAAACAAAAAATGTATAATTTCGATGTCCTCCCCACACATGAATGTTACTTACCTTAGATCACAGCCAGCTAATTTCTACTTCACTCATATGCAAATACGTTTGATTATTACATTTACACATTTTAGTAATTTAGCAGATTGCCTTATCCAGAGTGACTTACCGGAGCAATTAGTGTTTGCAATGTTAATGTGAGATACACAGATGAACTAAAAACACTATGTGCCCAGTATGACAGAGCAAGAACATTTCTTAGCAGATAATGACAACATGACAATAACAGTAGCTGTAGATGATGTGATGACAAGTTGGAGGGTGGTTGGTAATTGACGACATCAGGTGGATCCATGTCTGGGTGTTGGGCAGAGCCCCTAGGTCCCGGAGAACAGGGAACAGGGTAGGAGACAGAGACATAAACAAGCAAACACACAGGTTACAGGCTGATCAGGTATGCAAAAATACAGTTAATTAATAGGGTAATTTAAATGTTTGATTAGACATTCAATATTGTTAACTGCAGACAAAGAAAGGATACCCGTCTGTAATTTGTTATGTCAGTGGGGTTGATGAGGGAGGTAAGGGATGGTCCCTGGAAAAGATGAGAGAGGTGATTTGTCAGAGAAACTCTGGGGTGGTGTCATAACCACTGGAGTCATACACCTTAACAGTACCTACCTGGCAGCGGAGGTTACTTACTGTGTCCCAGTGGTTAGCCTTAAGATTGACTATTTGGAAAAACCTCTGGGCCAGTGTTGGTACTGCAGACAGCATGGTGACGCAGCCCACTATGAGGATGCAAATGCAAATAGGTATCATCTGAGATTTTTATATTCACCTTAACGGATGGTGAACCCAGCTAGGAGAGAAAGAGCAGCAAGGTTTTCCAGGTCTCGCCTTCCTTTCGTCCTTCTTCCAAACCAAGTCATTCACCCGGATGTAGAAGCTCTTGGTCCCATCCTTGATTATCCTCCAGTAGCTCTCCTTCTGTTACTGCTGTGCCTTGTCAATGTTCAATGTCACCTTGATTGATAATATAAATAAATGAAATGTATATTTCATATTATTCCAAATACACTTACATATCTCTTGGAGGGACAGAAAATAAATTAACAGCGGACAATACATTTTTACCTGGTCAAAAACCTCCACATCCTTCTCAGTCCGTGCCTGGAGGTGGTCCTCGAAGGTCTTCTGATCTGGTTCGACAACTTCCACCAGATCAGGTGGAGTTTCAGTGATCTGAAAATATGTTATACAAAAATAGCAATTGACTTAGACTAACACTATCACAAATTTGAAATACTACAGTATATCCAATAATTGTATATACAATTGCATTGTTTACCACAGTCAACAGCTGCAGCTCCAGTCCATACAGCTGCAGCTCCAGTCCATACAGCTGCAGCTCCAGTCCATACAGCTGCAGCTCCAGTCCATACAGCAGCAGCTCCAGTCCATACAGCAGCAGCTCCAGTCCATACAGCTGCAGCTCCAGTCCATACAGCTGCAGCTCCAGTCCATACAGCTGCAGCTCCAGTCCATATAGCTGCAGCTCCAGTCCATACAGCAGCAGCTCCAGTCCATATAGCTGCAGCTCCAGTCCATACAGCAGTAGCTCCAGTCCATACAGCTGCAGCTCCAGTCCATACAGCAGCAGCTCCAGTCCGTACAGCAGGCTATAGGGTGAGTCCTCTGGAGGCCTGGACACTGTTGTTGTGTGCAAAGAGAATGACCTTCAGGTTGTCCTCCCACCATTCCCGGAACCCGTCAAGGGACTTGCCCATGGCAGTCTTGAGGGTGTGGTTGGTTCGTTCATCCAAACCTGGAGGAGGAGGTAGGAAAGGCATATCTATTGACAATGGAAAATATTAAAATGTTGGATTATGTCAAATCAAATTGTATTTGTCACATGCTCCAAATCCAACAGGTAGACCTTTCTGTAAAATGCTTACTTACAAAGCCCTTAACCAACAATGCAGTTCAAGAAACAGTTAAGAAAATATTTACTAAATAAACTAAAGTAAAAATAGTCAAATAAAAAGTAACACAATAACAATAACGGGGCTATATAGAGGAGGTACCGGTACCGAGTGGAGGTACAGGTTAGTGACCCCGTGGAAGGTCACTGATGCCAGGAGAAGTGTGAAGACGGATGAAAACGTAAATCAACAAAATGAATGTTACTGTGTGAATGAAATTGTCATGTTTGGATTGTTCAAGAGTTCGTAAAGAGCTATGAATGTGGATATATTTCATTGTACTGCAGATGCTTTGGATTTATAGTTACAGGGAAACTGTGGAAAGTTCAGAGGAAGCAACACACGGGTGCGCTCCTATCATTTAAATATAGTTGATTAGATTAGAATCTGGTTGTGTTTTCCTTTCTTACATTTTCCCCTGAGCCATATGTGTACCCAATTCAGCTAAATGTAATCATTTTCCCCTGAGCCATATGTGTACCCAATTCAGCTAAATGTAATCCTATTGATAAGCTTGAAATGTTTTCCTATTTAATTTGCATAAGTTAACCATTGTGATTAATGATATTTACTATCTTCTGCTTTTTATGAATAAACAGGCATCGGTAAAAACAACCACAACAAAAGGTTTTGATGCTCTGCATAAGGCCCTTTGATTTTTTATTTGTTTTCCATGAATGACGACTGCAGTGGAAGAATGAGAGAAGGCGATGTACTCGCGACTGGTGACTGGCTGGTGTGTGAGGCCCAGCATGATGACTCAATCACGATGTATTGCATTGTCTGGATGGAAGACCATCTGTGGCCTTTTACAAGGTTCAAACATACCTTTCATTCAATTTAAGGGGCTTTATTGTCATGGGAAACATATGTTTACATTGCCAATGCAAGTGAAATAGATAATTAACACAAGTGAAATAAACGATCAAAAGTTAACAGTAAACATTACACTCACAAAAGTTCCAGAAGAATAAAGACATTTCAAATGTCATATTATGTCTATGTACAGTGTTTTGTACAAAAGGGAAAATAAATAAACAGAAATATAGGTTGTATTTACATTGGTGTTTGTTCTTCACTGGTTGCCCTTTTCTTGTGGCAACAGGTCACAAAGCTTGCTGCTGTGATGGCACAGTATTTCACCCAGTAGATAAGAGTGTGGCGATCTTTAAGAAGAGACGTGAACATTGAAGTCCTTGGGTCACTGATGGCAGGAGAGGTGTGAAGACAGATGAAAAGGTGAATCAGCGAAATGAATGTTACTGTGTGAATGAAATTGTCATGTTTGAATTTTTCAAGAATTCACAGAGCTACGAATTGGTATATATTTTCTTTGTGCTGTAAGTGCTGTGGATTTATTGTTACAGGGAGTGTTATTTTGTTGGTCGGGCAGCGGATAGTTCAAAAAGGGAGCAACACAAGGATGCGCCCCTCTCATTTACATTGAGTTGATTAGATTTGAATCTGGCTGTGTTTTCCTGTCTTGTTTTAACTAGCAAAGAAATGTTGATTTGGGTTGGGCGTGAGTTTCTGCTTGAATTTGGTTAAAAGGACAGTGTTCATACTTTGAGAACTTGCTACCGTGTATCAGACACACATTGTGTTTTCTCATAGAGACTATTCTGAACTGAAGACACATGTTACCATGTTGTTTTAGCCTATTTGGTGATAGTCAAATACTCTGTGTTATTCTGTAATGTATAATGTTTCATGTACACTAATTGTTTGAGTGTCAATTATTTCATCATATTAGTTAAATAGAGTAAATGCAATCCTCGTTTCACAGAGTAATTATTTGATTGACTAAATGTTTATAATTTAGAAGGTTTATTGGTAGTTGTTATTTACACTATACACTTACAGTACTGTAGCATATTGTTGGGTACCACCTTGGCATCTCTGACCTGCTTGCCTCAATTAATTAATGCTAGAACAGTGGTCGCCAGGATTAGCTATTTGTATCTAGTCTCTTAATAATTGCATAACAGTGCAAGTTAGACATGTTCATTATCGTCGTACTGTCATTGATGCAATGATTCACTATCTTGTTAGATCCTCCAGAGAAGCACAGGGCCTGTTGCATTCATTTTTACAGAAAACCACAAACCACCACTGCAATATTGGCCTACACTCAGAAAAAAAGGTGCTATCTACAACCTAAAAGGATCATGATAACATGCAACATAGCACCACCTTGAAGGTTTTCGTCAACCTCTGCTCAGACTAAATAGCAGTGTTCCAAGAACCTCCACCAGAGGTGACTGTAGTATCCTCAAACGGACAAAAAGGAGACACAAGAGGGCACCCCACGCACATTTTAGATCCCAAAGTGTCTTTATTTTCATACTGTATGATCTCTCTCATCACTATCTCCTTTGCCATATTCTCATGTCTTTTCTTGGAACTCCGTCCACACACACACACAACTGTACCGTCTTGTTTAAATTTCTCACATTTTAGGTGTCCAGCTGAGGCTTTGGATGGATCATGTTGCAATGAGATGGGCACAGAGGTATGTATGTAAAGTCGTTTTCAGTGTGGTGGCAAATTAGTTGAGCAGGAGAAGAGGATGTGGTTGCTTGTGGAGGGAGAGCAGTGTGGGTGGTGGGTAGAACAGCTGCAGTGACGCTGATTGGTTTCTCTGGCTCATCACTTCTTGACTAAAAGAAAGAAGGACTTAGAAATGAGTTTGACATTGCCATAGTTCAACAGCTGAAAAGCCTTCATTAACATACTCCCAGAGATAGCAAGACATTCAGTATTCACTGAATGAAGTAGCCTACCCATCCCCATTTACAATTTCATTCATCAATGAAATAAGTTATACTATAACACATTCAATGACATTATTATTGTAGACTATAGGCTACTCCTGTATCTACCTTGTACAATACCATAATCATTGAATGAAGTAGCATACCCATCCACATTTACAATGTAATTTATCAATTAGATAAATAATACTAACACATCAAATGACATTATTATTGTACACTAGCCTACTCGACACAGTAAATAATATTGCCTATGTGCTTTCAACTCGTTATCAACAAAAATAAATTATTTTCAAATAAAACAAATTTGCCTTATTCACACAGTAGAAATAAATATTTTGCAACAATATCACAACTTAAATATAGCCTACTTACAATCGGATCAAAGACATCTTGCTAATTATTTTCATTGTCTCTAAGGAAACTATCTAGGGTATACACTCTGGAAAATCACTTCTGCCGCTTGTAGAAAAACAAACAAATGAATGTCTGTGTCGCCACCGAGCTCTCAAATACCGTGCCCGTCTCTCACTTTATGAACAGTCACTGCTATCTGGATTCCTTGGGATGTCCCTACCCTGAACCCTAAACTATAACCCTTAACTAACACTAAACTGAACCATTTTACATTTATACTTGATTGAGGGAGGGACATCCCAAGGAATCTGAATAGCACGGACCCTCTGGGAAAGCCTATTAACTCCTCTATTCGATTGAAAGCCATGGACTCAACTCTTATTGGTTGTTTGATGCTGGGAACTGGTAACATCTACAAGTCTCTGCTAGGTAAAGCCCCACCTTATCTCAGCTCACTGGTCACCATAGCAGCACCCACCAGTAGCACGGGCTCCAGCAGGTATATCTCACTGGTCACCCCCAAAGCCAATTCTTCCTTTGGCTGCCTCTCCTTCCAGTTCTCTGCTGCCAATGACTGGAACAAACTGCAAAAATCTTTGAAGCTGGAGACTCTTACCTCCCTCACTAGCAGTAAGCACAAATCACTGCACCTGTACATAGCTCAACTGTAAATAGCCCATCCAATTTACCTCATCCCCACACTGTATTTATTTATTTATCTTGCTCCTTTGTACCCCAGTATCTCAATTTGCACATTCATCTTCTGCACATCCTACCATTCCAGTGTTTAATTACTAGATTGTAATTAATTTGTCACCATAGCCTCTTTGTTGCTTTACCTCTCTTATCCTACCTCATTTGCACATGCTGTATATAGATTTTTCTACTGTATTATTGATTGTATGATTGTTTATTCCATGTGTAACTCTGTGTTGTTGTATGTGTCAAACTGCTTTGCATTATTTTGGCCAGGTCACAGTTGCAAATGAGAACTTGTTCTCAACTAGCCTACCTGGTTAAATAAAGGGGAAATAAAAATAAATAAATAAATAAAAAAACACCGTCTGTGATTGGCTAACAACATTTAGATCTGTATACAGCGAGATAAGATAACAGGTGTTGAGGGAAAGACAGATTACCTATAGATTGGACGTAATCTTTTCTAGGCCATTATTGATAACAAGGTGGCTATATCGGAATGTCGGCTTGCACGGGAAAAACTGTACATTTCTAACAGTTATGGTTGAGATTGAATCAATATAAATATAAACTATGCACCCTATGACTTTCATTAACACGCAGGCGTCATGTAGAGGTTGGTATCTGGTCATGTCAGTCAGACGTTCAATAGCAGTCAACAGCCAAGCAGTGGTACGGATGCCTAGGCTTAATTCTGGCACACATCACCCCCCATATCTGTCAATGCAGCTTTTGAGTCAACATGTTGAAATATACCTTACTTAAATCTGGTTTACTGTGAGGTCAATAACTCTGAACAACATCATCATGGGATAACAAAATGTGCAATAGCAAGCTAACAAAGTTTTACACCGGGTCCCCTTATAATCTTTGCACCACAGATAGAAAAATGAGACAGATATTTCACTGGATTTTTAAATGTGAAGAATCCGGTCATTTGTTACCATTGGAAACGGCAGGCTGTGGTCTATCTTGGTTTAGTTAGACAAATCTTTGTTTGCGCTCTCTTCCCCTCGGGGAAGGAACAGTCGCCAGCGCGCCGAAATATACTTTTTAGGTACGACTCCAAAATGACTTTGGCTAACCACTTTGACTCCGCCTCCTAAAAGTGCCACCGTACACATAACTGCTGGTTTTAGGCAACACTAAAAAGGCAGGGCTGGCCAGGGCTCATGTTTGGAGTATTCATTGCAGCAGGTCAAAAGACTCTGGGCTGAGATAAAATCAAAGCCCGGGTTTGGTGACGTCATTGGTTTCGACATAATTCTGACTTTATGAATGTGGTTACTAGTGACGACCCTCGGAGGCTCGAACCCCTCGTTTTGTTCTGCTGATTGGCCAAAGAATGATAAACGAAATTAATGAAAGCCAATTATACTTTATCGATCAGATAGCTGAGCGTTTCTCAGATAAGGTAATTGGGGCCAATCAACGCAAACTGTTTACATTTTCATTATGGGGGTCCAATCAATTATGCAGTGCATACAATCTGGAAAATCAGTGATCATTGATAACTACTGTAAATCGGATTTAATGCCTTCTGATATTTTACTAAAAGTAGCTCACACACAGGCACATGCGCGCGCACACGTACACAGGTAGTGCCCTATACAGTCTTCCTAGGTGGACCACACTTTAGTCATTCATCAGTCAGTCATCATGTTCTGCTGGGGAGACGGTTCGAGTGGACAGTTTGGTCTAAACTTTGAGAATGTGTCTGTTCCTATAGCAGGGAATATATTCTCTGATAAAATCACAGAAATTGTTTGTGGGGAACAACACACTTTATTTCTCACCGTAGATGGCAGGATCCTATCATGCGGGCGCAACTCAAAGGGACAACTTGGCAGACAGAGGAACAGAGATTCAAAACTACCAGGTAATACATAATTTAATGATATCTGAATATTTGGGTGCAAGGCTCGCTATGTAGGCTAAGTACAGAATAGGTGCAATGATCGCTATGTAGGTTATTTCAGATTAAAGTGCGGCTAAAATGATGCTTGCGTTATAATAATTTATTTATCATTATGCTTCACAATATTGTTTATAATTACAGATTATATTAAAATGTGTAGTAGCCTATATTTAGCCTCGTGAACTTTATCACAACTTTCAGAAATTGGTACACTATCCCTCAATAAAACTACAACATCGGCTCAGTTTCTGTTTCGTTTCTCCATCCAAATCAGAAGAACGAAGGTGAACTGTTGCTATGTAATTTACGTCATCCTCAAGATAAAATCTAAAACTACAAGATACGATAACAAGTACATTACATTAGAACATTTATCATCACAGGCATCATGAACAAATTATTAAAGTCGATCAAAACAATTGCACACCTCGGTGAACTCATTTATCATCAGGGTGTTAAACTGCCCTAGTGGTGTAACGGATGTGAAACGGCTAGCTTAGTTAACGCTAAATAGCGTTTCAATCGGTGGCGTCACTTGCTCTGAGACCTTGAAGTAGTAGTTCCCCTTGCTCTGCAAGGGCCGCGGCTTTTGTGGAGCTATGGTTAACGATGTTTCGTGGGTGTCAGTTGTTGATGTGTGCAGAGCCCGGGTATGGGCGAGGGGACGGTCTAAAGTTATACTGTTACAGTGGCACCAGGGAATCCAAATGTAATGGTATTTAACCCTTTCCAAATAAAACTGTGTGTTCTACCCGTTTCAGCCCCAGTGGAGGGTCTGGGGGTAGTGGTCTCTGTGGCTTGTGGTCAGGACCACTCTGTAGCTGTGTGCGCATCAGGACAGGTCTACTCCTGGGGGGCAGGGGGTGAAGGACAGCTGGGCATCGCACCTACTACTGTCTCCAAAGTCCCCAGGCCAAGGCAAGGAAACCTCCACTTCAACTTGAAATAGATCTTGAATTATGCAGTGCATACAATCTTGAAATAGGTCAAGTAATGAGAGCCCTCTTGGATTCCACTGATCACTAACAAAGACAAAATGTACTAGATGTCTCCTTTTTTTTCACAGACCAGTTCCAATACCGTCGCCCTTGCCGATAACAGTGATACAGGTTGCTTGTGGAAATTCCCATTCTTTGGCCCTGACTAAAGGTATAACATACTGTACCTACTGATGTCTCTCACACAGACTACATTCCATCTAAACTATGATAACCACATGCATCAGTTAGACTACACTTAGAAAAAAAGGTGCTGTCTTAAACCTAAAAGGGTTATACAGCAGTCCCCATACGAGAACCCGTTGGAGAACCCTTTTTGGTTCCAGGAAGAATCATTTTTGAGTTCCATGTCAGACCCAAAAGTGTTCTACCTGGAGCCAAAAAGGCTTTTCCTATGAGGACAGCTGAATAACTATTTTTTTCTAAGAGTGAACATCAAAAGGACAGTGAGATTATATTTATTAGGAAAGAATGTAACTCTGGAATTGTTGTGATGTAATTGTAATGTAATATGTCATTTCTTTGTCTTCTACAGGAGGACAGGTGTTCTCATGGGGTCTGAACAGCCATGGACAGCTGGGCCTGGGGAAGGGAGTCCCTCTGCAGCCCATACCTGCCCTGGTGCGCTCCCTCATAGGGGTCCCAGTGACTCAGGTAGCAGCCGGAGGAACCCACACTCTGGCCCTCACCCTCCCAGGCCTGGTCTACTGCTGTGGGGCGAACAGGGCTGGGCAGCTGGGACTCAACCGTGTGGATGAGAAAGGTACTACGACACTCTCTCTCTTCGTACGCTACTTGTATAAAAAGCTAATCAGGCTAATCCACCAGCATTTTCTCATTTGAACTTGGATTCCTTTGTTATAACCACTAAGTTGTTTTACAGATGTATTATAATGAGTGGGAATATTGTATGATGCTTGTTTGATGCTTGTTCCCCCTGCCAGGCCGGTTCAACATCTGTTCTGTGCCTGCTCTCAGAGTCGTGGGGGTTTCCTTCATCAGCTGTGGAGAGGCACATTCTGCTGTTCTCACCAAGGTATCATACTATTACTGTGGAGAGGGACACTGTTGTTCTCACCAAGGTATCATACTATTACTGTGGAGAGGCACACTGTTGTTCTCACCAAGGTATCATACTATTACTGTGGAGAGGGACACTGTTGTTCTCACCAAGGTATCATATTATTACTGTATTTTTACTGAAGGCCCCAAGGAAGGTATTGGTGTGAAAGGAGACAAATCCGACAGCTGTTTATTAGTTCATAAAAAGTATTTAATGTCCTAAACAGTGGGCACACTGGGAGATAGTTCTGCACACAAAGTCAGCATCCTCTCGAAGATACAATTCATCACATATAAATAAAGCCAGTTATATGAAATGACCTTGAACAGAGGTGAAAAACAAATGATCAAGTGTCTGAATACACAATGAACCATACAAGTTGTTATCTGAGTGCATGAATACAGTCTCATACTAAATGAGAAGTTACAGTTTTTTACAGAATAGAAACTCACAGGTTATACAGAATATGTCCTGATTATGGATGTTATTACAGATCTAGCCTCAGGGCTACCAGAGTAAAGGTCGACCCTTCAATACTATTATACTGTCTATTTAAGAAGTAATTAGGGCCCTGACTGGACTAGACCAGGAACAACTCTGGGCCTTGACATGTCAACAACTGGTTCTGGTTCTTTGTGGTCTTTAGGGTGGACAGGTGTTCACCTTTGGAGAGGGAAGCCGAGGCCAGCTTGGGCACAATGCATCAGCTAACGAACTCCTACCCAAACTGGTAGAGGGTATGGATGGACTGGCCTCACAGATAGCATGTGGCAGGTAATGACCAATAGCATAATGCTACTTATACACATATATACACATATATACACATATAATAAACAGATAGGAAACCAATCTTGAACATTCTCAGTCTGACTGTGTTTTTGTCTTACTGTAACTCTGCCAGCCATCACACCCTGGTGCTGGGGTCCTCAGGTCAACTCTGGGCCTTTGGCAGTGGGGTCAAAGGTCAGCTAGGGACTGGCATTACGGCGGGCTGCTTGCGACCCACCTCAGTGCTGCTGGAAAGGGCTTCTGGTGGGGCAGCAACAGTCATACACAACGGTACCAGATACAATGTGTATTCTATTCTATTCTCTTCTATTCTATTTTGTATTTGATTATATTCAATTATATTATGCAGCTACATACTGACTATGTAGTGTTTGTGTGACTGAGTAAGAACACATTACGAGATTTTATGTCCCTACAACCTCTTCTGTACATTTTTTTTTTTTTTACCAGACATGAAGATATCAGTGGGATGGAATTCAAACTTCATTTACACTGCTGAGGTAATGTTTCTGACCTTTTATACCTCAGTAAAAGGGAGACTGGAACATTCTAAGTGTCTCAAGCAGCTAATTCATGTTTGAGATATTTGAATTTCTTATATTGCTTTATCTTCCTTTGTAGAGTTCTGAAAGAGAACAGCCAATCGGGAGGTTAGATAAAGCCAAGCTGCAAAAATGGCTGTCGATGGAGCAAGGAAATGCAGAGGCGCAAAGGTTAATTTATTATAATATTTATTTACGTGGAATATTAAAACATACAATCTACCATAGACAAAGGTTCTTTGTTAGTTTTTTTTTATTTTTATAGCTAACTAAAAATGACATAAACAAACATTTATTTTACAGTATATTTCTTATAGTATAATTGTACTGAAACATCAAATATGTCCACATTTGTTCCAACAGAGAAATATCCTTGATGTTCTCAACAAGTTCAAGTCTGGTGGCCAGTTTCACCAAAGCCAGGTAAGTAATTTTAAAATGGAAGGTTTGGATAGTTTGAATTGAAAACGGTATGTGTACAGTTAGGACTATGTTGTGTTCTTGCTAATGCTATGCCCTCTGTTTCTTATGACCAGTGAGATTCCACAAGCAGCCGGAGCTTTGACAGTGGACCTAGAGGCTGCTAGCAAGGTTTTCGACCAGCTACTGAACATACCTTGGATTAGGAAATCAGTTAAGATCAACTTACTCTTTAAACCCATATGTTAAATGAATATATATTTAGAACAGAACTAAATGTTACTCTAATAATTTCTCTGTTATTTTTCCAAATAGGTAAACATTGTGCCACTGGTGGAAAATCTTTGCATTTCAGCAGCTATCATCAAGTCACCAGAGATCTTTCTGATACTACCCACAATCTCTCTTCTCCATGAGGACCACAACGTCATGAACATGGTCATGACATTAGCAGTATTTATCAGCAACCATCTGAACGAAACGGCTATGAAAACTTTAAGTAAATAACCCCTGACCTTTTCCAATCATCGGCTAATAATCACATTTGGCATCAGTTAAAAATGACTAGAATATTATTGTAATTGAACCATGGCTGACACTACATAGCCAGTGTATACACTGAGAGATAATCCTTTTTTGGCAATATCATGAAATGCAAACATTATTGTAATTTACAATAAGGTCATATAATGCACTTCATTTTCTACTGTATTTTAGAAGACTGGTGGTCGTCACTGGAGCCTTCCATCATGACTAAGCACATTCTGATGTGGAAGAATGCCCTGTCATTCCTGCTGAGGAATGGTCTTCTGGTTACCCACAACCCTGGAGTCAAACTCTTGCTACAACTCCTCAAGCAGCTCCACAAAGTCAGTGTCCATGCACCTTGCTTGTCAATCATTTTTATGCATTTGATCCTTTTCTATATTTCTGTCATTAGTTGAACATCCTCCAACATAACTCATTAACCGTTCAGTCCTTTATCGTAAATAATTCAGAATTATTGCAGACAAGACATTTGTGATGGAATGTAGAAATGTATCATTATGTTATGTCAAAGGCAAACAAAAGGGCTGGAAGAATCCAGAAAGTTCCAGCCAGTACCTTTTATGTGGAAGAGATCATTGGTAACGTCATTCCTATGGAGGACGTGAAGCTTTGGCGTTTTTGGTCAACAAGGGAGGTAATAAAATAACATAATAACTATCTCTAAATTAGAACAATTATGAATTGGCCCTCTAAGTTTTTTCTTAAAAGATGAGGGGGGAAAGTCATATGGTGGCTCCCCACTGGGCATCAGCGTACACTTCAGAGCATATGAAAGAAATGATACCCATAATAAATTGTTGAGATATTACTTGTGTTTTTGTGTGTGTCATTTCTAGGATATGGAGGAGATGCCTGTCATCTTTTGCCGTTTCCCATTTGTGTTGAATCTGATATGCAAGATGGCTGTTTTCAACATTCATGCACATTTTTCAAAGGTAAACTATTATTCCACTTAAAATTAATATGGCTTCATTATAAGATTAGATTGACCCATATTTATGTATACCTTACATAGTGTTTCCCCAAGCTGGTATATAGTTCTATATACTTAAAAGTATGTTTCTATATTGCAGGAGGTTCACAAACTCGCCCACCGGCTGACAGTGATGTGTCCTTCTGGAACGTTCCGAGACAACCCAGAATCTCCCCCTGCTCCAGTCTTCCAGTTGACCTTAAGGCGCCCGTCACTCATCGAAGACACCTTCAGACAACTGGGTGCTGCAGATCATGACTACTTCCAGAGAGAACTTGTGGTAAAATTATCTTTTGTCAGTTCAAAAGGGACAATAAAGTAACATTCAAATAATTATCCCTGAGACCGAATGTTACAACTCAACTAATCTTGGCCAAATCAAACCAAATCTCAGCTACTCGATTTAACATTTTAATGTTAGACTGTCACTACCCACTGGACACACACTGGTTGAATCAACGTTGGTTCCAGTGAAACAAACGTGGAATAGACATTGAATTGACGTCTGTGCCCAGTGGTAGAGTCTAGAACTCAACCTAAATGTGGCCTATCTTACTGTATCCCTCAGGTGCAGTTTGTGGAGGACATTAAGCTGTCGCTCGTCAACAAAAGGGACTTCTTCCTCCATGTGTTTGAAGAGCTGTTGGCACCAGAGTCTGAGATGTTCATGTACAACGACACCAAGACACTGGTCTGGTTCCCTGCCAAGGTAAGAACTAGAATTAGGGAATTGCGATTTCATTACTGTATAATAAATAACTGCACTCTCAAGCAAATTAAAATAGTTGAGTAAGAACAGTTAGATTATTCTAAAAACAATCTAAATACATTTAGTCAGTTAATAGCAACAAAAAGAGATTCAACCACTACAGCAGTGCCACTATCTACACTGTATTAATCAATACAGTATTGTTTACAAGTATAATCACCATCACTCCCTACTCTCTTCTTGATGTTCCAAGGTTTTATAGTTGTACACATTCACAGCTAAAAGCTAAATTGCAGTATACAGACAACATAATACAACAAAGGAGATACAAGTTATTTGAAGAAGAATGGTGCCTGTTCTTGTTTATTCTTGATCTGTGCCTTGGCTCATGTACCACCTACCCTTACTACCAGCCCAGAGTGGAGGAGAAGAGCTACTTCCTGTTTGGTGTCTTGTGTGGCATGGCCCTGTACAACCACAACATTGTACACCTGCCCTTCCCTCTGGCCCTGTTCAAGAAGATGGTGGGGGTCAAGCCCTCACTGGAGGACATGAGAGAGTTTGACCCTGTTGTGGGAGGGTACGTTTGTATTTTAGAATGTACATTTTAGCATTGAATTAGTGTCCCTTAGAAACGGATTAAAATGTTTCAACATTAATTTATTTTCGCTGTAATTGAAGGAGTTTGCGGTACCTCTTGGAGGACTACACTGATGATGATGTTGAAGAAAACCTGGACATGACCTTCACCGTATGTATAATATTGAAACTGATTGTTGAGCAATGAAATACCAATAGATACAGTATGTGCATAGTGGTAAAACTGTTTATTTTCATCAGGTGATCTGGGATGACCAGAAGGTGGAGCTGGATCCCAAAGAAACAGGAAAACCAGTCACACGTTTTAACAGGTATGGCTACACCAAGATCTGAATTTCATCACTCTGTTGCAGGAGAACTTTCCTGCAATGCAGGACATTTTAAAAGTGTAGTATATATTTTATGTTTAAAAAGGCTTCAGATTTGATTTTCCCGTACGAAAAATGTATCAACTCCTACAAAAATGTTGGTTAATTATAATCCACAATAATTCACATTTCCTGTTGCTGCAGGGTTATTTTCCTGCTGTAGCAAACTGGCTCACATTACGGTCTATTGTCTGTAATGCATAATACAAGGTTGACATTTAGGAAGTTAGAAATTTCAACAATAAAATACAATTCATTATTTTGACAGGAAGCAGTTTGTTGATGCCTACGTCAACCTTGCCTTCAACCAATCAGCGGAGAAGGTGTTTGAAGAGTTCAGGAGAGGCTTCTTCAAGGTGTGTGACAGGGACGTGGTGGAGTTGTTCCAGCCTGAGGAGCTCAGGGGAGTCATGGTGGGGAAAGAGGACTACGACTGGGACACGCTCAAACAGGTCTATCTATATACAACCATCATTCATTACTCAGTGTGGGGCTGGGTGCTGACTTGAGAAATTAGGGCATAAATCAGTCAGTGTTGATGCATTTATATCAATGGGGGATTTGCTTTAATGTCAAGTTATGGGTGCGTATCTCAAGTTAGGACTGGGACTAGGAGATAATATGCTATACATTGTCTAAATGCACATGGTGCTTTGTGACATACTGTGTGACTTTGAGTGGTGAATCGTTTAATTGGCGTGCAAGTTTAATATTGTTTAATTATTGCTGCCATTTGTTTGGTTTGTATATCCAGAACACTGTGTATGATGGAGAGTATCATGCCAGACATCCCAACATCATCACATTCTGGGAGGCTTTTGAGGAACTGACAGCTGACCAAAAGAAAGCTTTCCTCCGTAAGTATGGCACTAAATTGCTCTTGGTTGAGTAAAACTGGAGGAACCATACAGTCTTTCATAATGCTGGTTTAGGGTTTTGTCTGCATATTTGAACTTCCTGTTCTACAAGAGCATTTACACATAATTTTTGTTTGAACACATTTGAGTAATTAGCAGACACTTATCCAGAGTAACTTACTGGAGCAATTAGGGTTAAGTGCCTTGCTCAAAAGCACAACAACATATTTTCACCTTCTTTGCTCAAGGTTTTTAACCAGGGACCTTTTGGTTGCTGGCCCAATGCTCTTAATCACTAGGCTACCTACCACACAATGACATCCACTATATTTTTTCCCATTCTGTCTACCTTTCACTCTCTCTCCCCTCCTTCTCAGTGTTCCTGACGGGCTGTGATCGCGCTCCTATCCTGGGCATGGACAAGATCCAGATGAAGGTGGCAGTCCTGCAGAACTCTACTGAACTACATTTCCCAGAATCCCTTACCTGCCACTTCCTACTGCTGCTGCCCATCTACCCCTCCAAGGAGATGCTGCTGGCCAGGCTCAAAGAGGCATGTGCCCACAACAGAGGCTTCTGGAAGGAGTAATGGACACTATATATAGGCTACTGCTGTGTTCATCATTTCATTCAATGTGTTTCTTACATGTCAATATATCACTTCAGTTTAGCATAGGATTTTGGTTATAGCCTCCTTCTAGGTTCAGATTTGCCAGTTTTTTTCAAACTTTTACATTTAGCCTTTTCCCTTGGCTTTTTCTATTGAAAATGTGAAAATTGCAAATCTAGGATATGTAGGCCTAACCTATTATAGAAAAAACATTCCTTGACTGAATGTCTACTAATTCTGGGTGTGATTTTTAAAAATAACATTCTTATTGAGTAATATACATTCAGTCATATACATTCAAGAGCCTATTTATTTATGCATGTTTTCTTTATTGATATAGTGTGGCATTTGATGTAATCCTACATGTGAACATCCTTTTTTTCTGGACACGTCTGCATCATCTTTTGACATATATGTCTGTATCTTGTGTTTTATTGACAGAATAATTATTTATGTATCTAATAAATAGAGATGATTAGTTCACCTCAGTTTTCTTTTATCAATGGGAACTGCTGTCAGCACTTCGATGCAGAGCAGTGGTGTGGTTTCTCCAGCAACGTACATAACGTTCTGAGAACCATATGTTTCTTAGAGCTTGGTGAGAGGGTGGTTGTCCTATGGTTATTTTACATACAACTTTCCCATAACGTTTCCTACAGGTTTCCTCGGGGTTCTATTTAAATTAATGTTCTCAAATTGTTCAGAGAATGTTAAGAAACAACGTTCTTCCATGGGAATTTCAGGACTTCAGCATAACATTTCTTACAGGTTTTATTTAAAGTCATGTTCTCAGAACATTCAGAGAATTAAAAAAAAAAAAGTTCTGTGGGAATTTCAGTACTTCAGCATAACGTTTTCTACAGTTTTCCTCGTGTTCTATTCAGTCATGTTCTCAGAGGTTTAGAGAACATTAAGAAACAATGTTTTTCTGTGGGAATTCCAGGACTTCACATAATGTTTTATGCAGGTTTCTTCATGGTTCTATTTAAAGTAATGTTCTCAGAACATTAAGAAAACTTTCCATAAAAACAAGAACCCATAGTAACATTCAAAGAACGTGTTGGGGTGTGTCTGCTGCACCCACTAATTGGCTACACCTGATCTTAATTAGTGCTTGTTTCCTTTGAAATGGGGTCTGTTTGAATAGACTTAAAATGAACAGCTTTCTATGAGTTAAAAAAACATGGCATGCTTGCTCCATCCTAGTGGTGCAGTTGACTAATTCCATGGCTAGAAAACAGAGAGATCATGGGTTTGAATCTTACTGACACCATGCAACATAAAAACATTTATGGTTTGCATGATTAATGCCGAAGCAAATGAATTGTGCTTGGAGTTCAAAACAGTTAACCTAAACTAGCAGTGTCATTAAAAGTCCACTTCCATTCTCAAAACATTCTGTTTTCACTGTCAGGAAACGTATGGCTTTGTCCCCAGAACCAATGGGAAACCAAAAAAGTACTTTCGAACAACTTCCAAGGAACCAAATGTGCTAGCTGGGTTGTTTGTTTGTTTAAAATACTTTACCTCTACCCTGTCCCACTGCAAATGTGCCAACCTGATATTTTAGTTTACTCAGGCCATGCCCATTGTGGCATACGTTTCTGTTTGGAGGAAAATGCCAACTTAGGTTTCGTTTTCGTTTCTTGCTGTGTTTCTTTTACAGATATGTCATATGGTCTCGTTCATCGCTTTCAGAACGCACTGACTCCTAGGGCGCAGACTGACCGTCCTGTGTTCCATCAAGATGAGCTGATTATGGATACGTTTAGACGGTGATAATAATAACACATTTACAATGTTTTCGTGGGGAGAGAACACCCGTGATGGCTTCGGTTTAGTGAAATCGAATGATTTGGTAAAGGCGAACACGGACGGTTGCGTAAATTTCATACACCTGAAATCTCCAGTTACGCATCTTTCTGCAGGTAATAAAGTGGTCGCGTTCATCAGAAATAATGGGAAACAAGTGTCCCTCGCTCAGATGCAAGATGACAAAGATGGGAGAAGGATCACAGGAAAACTGAGTAAGCACCTTTCTATGTGTTTTTCCCCACCACAAGAGCCCACTTCTTTACTGAAATGCTTAAACAAAATGTTTAAATCGGCAATCAGCAGGTGAAACAATAACAAAGCGTCCTCCCCACCTGTTTCTGTATAAAGCTGAGGCATGGGGCTTGAGAAATGTAACCACTCTGAAATTCATAGATAGCGCTATTGATGCAAGGACGAACCATCCATGATATCAACATTATAGTTTTAACAATGTTTTGAGACTTTACAGTGTTTGTTTACATGTACATTGTTTACGGACATTGGAGTAAAACAAGCTTATATTTTGAGTTCTGATGGGGTATGACAGTTGAACTAAGCTCGAGGCATTTCTAAGTTATATTCTTCAAGAATCAATGGGTACATGTTATTAAAAATTGGATGAAGTAACTGCTAATTGCCCCTTTAAGCTATTTAATACATTTAATTTATATTTCATGTGTGTAGAGGGTGTGGAGTGCAGGGAGAAGATTCTGGCTCTGAGTTGCTGTGATGCACATATTATTTTACTGTCTGAAGAGGGCAGAGTTTTCTGCCTCACCCAATCATCCAATGTTCCCAGGTGGGTGCTTGACAGAAATGACACATCTCTCGGCTTAGGCCGACTCACATTTTAGTGGCTTCTGTCAATTGTAGTAATTGACCATGTTGTAATGATTACATTTGGTTGTCTGTGTTTTCTCAGACCAGTGGGTAACTTGAATCACGTAATTCAGGTTGCATGTGGAGACCAGCATTCAATTGCACTAACCCAAGGTAAACAATCACATTCTAAATCACTCAGTTTGAGAAGGGATATGATAGGAGGCTGTCTGTGCTCTTTGAATGTCCTTTATACAAAATAGTCTCTGTTCCAGGTACGTAGATATCAACATGAGAATACTGGAAGAGATGGAGACCTGCACACTGTCAATTTTTTTTAAATATAAAATAAACAGAGGCTTTAATGCTAAAATAGAGATGTTTTATTGGGACATCATCTTGCCCAAAAGCCCATGAGTTTGAGAAGGTTCACAATAGACATTAGAAATAAAACGACATTTATCACATACTCTAACAATGCAGCATGTGTCCTGTGAGATTTCCTATGTATAAATATTATTTTACCTCCATTAGATGGTAAAGTGTTCACGTGGGGCCAGAACTCCAGCGGACAGCTGGGTTTGGGGGAGGGAGAGCCCAGCACCTTGTCTCCCCAGCCTGTCAAGTCTCTGTCAGGGATCCCCCTGGCTCAGATCACCGCTGGGGGAGACCACAGCTTCGCCCTGTCCCTCTCTGGAGCCGTGTTTGGCTGGGGCAAGAACAGCGCCGGGCAGCTGGGACTGGGGGACACAATAGGTACTGTATACACAAATATTATTAAATAATATCTCTTTCATTAATAGTTGGTATGTTTTAAAGAAAAGTAATACGTTTGATATGTTTGAAGCAGACAGTATGAGTAGATAATTTAATGTCAAATAGTATACGTAGATTTTTTTTAATAGCTTTTTCTTTTTACAATAGTCAAAACAGAAAAAGACAAGCAAAGAAAAAAATTGGTGAAATCTATTTTCTACAGACAGACCTGCTCCAGCTCCTGTTGATTGCTTGAATCTAAAGAAGACCGTTGCTGTTTCCTGTGGAGGGGAGCATACTGCTGTTCTGACAAAGGTTCTGACGTTTTTTTACACAACAATATTTCCAACTGATACTATGTTTTTTTCTCCCAGTACCATTAAGGTCTAAAGAATGTTTGGACCAATGATGTCTTGCTGGTTAGCATCACATACAGTAGAAACATTCATATCAACAACAGGAGCAGAACACATCCTCATGATAACTGTGTGAATGGCTTTTGTTCTAGGGAGGTTTCGTGTTCACATTTGGCTCGGGTCGATATGGACAGCTTGGACACAACTCTCTCAGAAATGAACTACGACCTCGACTGGTCGCCGAATTCTGGGGGGCAAAGGTGACCCAGATAGCCTGTGGAAGGTATGTAGTTACTAGATTGATATAAGTCATGTGAATCTCTGTAAAATCATATATAGTCACACAAAGATCAATGGATGTAGCTTGGAGTGTCACTGGGAATATTATTAGATATATCCATTCTTAGGGATCACAATTGATTTGTGATTTTTCCTTGACCTACAATCCTGTTTGTCAAATTAGAAACCACACATTGGCGTTTGTGGGCTCCTTCAAAAAGATCTACTCATTTGGGCGTGGAGAGCAAGGGCAGCTGGGAAATGGAGTCAAGATGGACCAGTCTGTGCCTCTGCCAGTACAGCTACCACAGGGTAGTTAAATCATTTATTTTCCTCTGCATAACGTGACCTAATTAAAATGTAATACAGTACTTAGGCAGAAATGTTGGTCTCTATGAAATGATAAAATAACAGGTTTATAACATCCTAACTGTTTTGGGTAACTTTCAGACCACATTGATGACCAGCAAATTGAACAAACCTTTGCTGGAGGAAACCATTCTTTTGCCTTGTGCAGTTCCGCTAAGGTATTGCATTTACAGACAGTTTGTTCTGAGTGAGTCCTTAGTATTTAAGATTGTTTTTATACACTACGTCAAATTGTTATTACAGGAATCAGGAAAAGGGATGAATGACTCCCGTGTTGAAAAAATGATTCAAACATTAGACAATGACGTCATTGACAGATGGATCTTGCAATGCGACTCAAAATCATGGAAGAAAATACAGAAGTAAGTACCCCACATGACAAAAGTATGTGGACACCTGCTGGTCGAACATCTCATTTCAAAATCATGGGCATTAATATGGAGTTTGTACCCCCTTTACTGCTATAACAGCCTCCATTTTTCTGGGAGGGATTTCCACTAGATGATGGAACATTGCATTGGGACTTGCTTCCTTCAGCCACAAGAGCATTAGTGAGTTCGGTTACTGATGTTGGGCGATTAGGCCTGGCTCGCAGTCGGCGTTCCAATTCATCCCAAAGTTGTTCGATGGGGTTGAGGTTAGGGCTCTGTGCAGGCCAGACAAGTTCTTACACACTGATCTCGACACCATTTCTGTATGGACCTCGCTTTGTGCATGGGGGCATTGCCATGCTGAAACAGGAAAGGGCTTTCCACAAAGTTGGAAGCACAAAGTCGTCTAGAATTGCTGTAGCATTAAGATTTCCCTTTACTGGAACTAAGGAGCCTAGTCCGAACCACAGTTGGCACTATGCATTCGGGCAGGTAGTGTTCTCCTGGCATCTGCCAAAACCAGACTAGTCTGTCGGACTGCCAGATGGTGAGGTGTGATTCATCACTCCAGAAAGCGTGTTTCCACTGCTCCAGAGTCCATTGGTGGCGAACTTTACACCACTCCAGCCGATGCTTGGCATTGCACATGCTATGCGACTGCTCGGCCATGGAAACCCATTTCATGATGCTCCCGACGAACAGTTCTTGTGCTGAGGTTGCTTCCAGAGGCAGTTTGGAACTCGGTAGTGAGTGTTGCAACCGAGAACATATATATTTTTTTACGCACTTCAGCACTCAGCGGTCCCATTCTGTGAGCTTGCGTGGCCTACCACTTCGCGGCTGAGCCGTTGTTGCGCCTAGACGTTTCCACTTCACAATAACAGCGTTTACAGTTGACCGTGGAAGCTCTAGCAGGGCAGAAATTTGACGAACTGACTTGTTGGAAAGGTGGCATCCTCTGACAGTGAAACGTTGAAAGTCACTGAGCTCTTCAGTCAGGCGATTCTACTGCCTGTTTGTCTATGGAGATTACATGGCTGTGTGCTCGATTTTATACACCTGTCAGTAACCAGTGTGGCTGAAATAGCCAAATCCACTAATTTGAACGGGTGTCCACATACTTTTGAATATATAGTGTATGATACAAATTAACCTCGTCCCCATGATCAATACAAATAAACAACTCATGATGGTTGATAATTGGACAAGGCAACACAAACATACATGAGTCAGTGACACAAAACAACTACTGAAAAGTTGAAGGTTTCAGGAACTTACATACACTGAACTATAAGATTCTTCACTTTTATTTTCAGGGAAATCACAAAATCGTTCTCTTCTGCATCATGTTTAAATGGGAGCTTCCTGGACAAACGGTAAGATCTCACTGCCTATCCATGAATGTTTTATCACATTATTGAATACTTTTATTGTTTTTTTGTTGCATATTTAATAGTATTTCTTGGTCTTGTTACTCTAGTCATGATAAACACTACCAAACCTCACTGAAGCACTCTGGCCTGGACTTGTCACTCGCCCGAATGGCTTTTCAAAGGCTTGCAGAAAAGGACAAAGTTCTGGCTGAGGTATCATTTCATTTATTATCTTTATGATCAGATACTTATTTTCTATACTTCTGTTTGTTGTCCTTGATATTCAATTTGACCACTTAAGTCATTTAGTTGTGACCCACAAGCACTCCTGTCATGGTTCTAGGTTAAAGATGTTGTCCAGCGCATACTCCTTCCCTCCCTGAGTAAGGATCCCATTGGGGTGGAGGGTCTGAGGGTGTACCTCATCATCCCTGAGCTCCTGAGGGTTCTCCGAAAACAACAACGTGGCATAGACATTACTGAGGCCTTCGCTGCTGCCATCCTCAGACTGAACCCAGACAAGCTCCAGGTCCTTGGTAAAGTCACCATCCATCAATACATCAATACATATATTCTCTTCTATTTTCTTCTCTTCTATTATTCTATTCTCTTTTTTTTAGATACATGAGGTCATCTGTGTGCTCTTGTATAAACTAAACTCCAGGCTAATTCCAACAGAGGGCCTATGGTCGACACTGTCAGATTCCTTCTTCCGAACCGTGGTGAAAGCATTCCACTCCGCGTCAGCAGAGTACCTTCAGCAGATGGCAGTCAAACGATGTGATCATGGAAAATCATTAAAGAAGACTTTTGGGGTTCTGCAAAGGCTTTATGATGTGGGTATTACTTGATCATTTCAAATATTGCTCATGGCCACAAATCATTTTAAATGTTCACTGCACTGCATATCAATATTCTCTCTTGCATGTAGGCGAACAGCAAGAGACGCAGAAGAATTACAGTTGACACTTTCCATATCAACAAAATTTGTTCTCTCTTTCAGTCTAAGCTGGTTTGTACAATACAGTGCATTTCATACACATTTCTGCAACAATCATTTAATGAAAAACCATGCAATGTTATATTTCAGGTCCTGCAATGCAATGCATAATGTCTACTTGGCATTATCACCTCTATCCAAACTCAGGTACAAGACTTAAACTCAGAACTGAGAGAGCTGGTCTGGGATATCTCAGGAGAGGATGACACATATTGGATTGAAAGTGACATGATATTGAGCCAAATAGAATGTTATAAGGTATGTTATTTTTCTATCACTAGAAACATTTGTATTTTAACGTAACAAATGCCTACGTAAACAATATATATATTGAAAACTGTCTTGGGGAATGGACTACAGCCAAGGTAGTTGGGAAATTACACTAGGTTGTATTTTGAGTGTAAAATCCCTTTACATTTGGCACTTTAGGATAACATATTACGCCTCCTGAAGGACCACCCCTGTATCCTGGACACTGAAGCCAAATGTACAGTGTGGATGTATGCATTTGATCAGATCAAAGTAAGTACCTGCATTTTTTTAAACTACACTGTAAAAAATGACTTTTGATCAACCTAAAAAAGTTGCATCAACTGGTTAGAAGTAAATGAGTCAGGTTTTCTCAATTGAAAAAAAAACCATTTGTTGAAACCAAATACATGACTTAATTTAACCGTTATATTTGATTATTAAGAAACCTATATTTCAAGTTGCAACCTATTTCAACACTCAACTTACTTTTCCTCTTTGGTTAAACCTAATAAATCACAAATACTCACTAACATAAAAAAGAAAGTTTGGACACACCTATTCATTCCAAGTTTTTTTCTTTATTTTTACTATTTTTCTACATTGTAGAATATTAGTGAAGACATCAAAACTATGAAATAACACATATGGAATCATATCAAAATATATTTTAGATTCTTTAAAGTAGCCATCCTTTGCCTTGAAGACAGCTTTGCACACTCTTGGCATTTTATCAACCAGCTTCACCTGGAATTATTTTCCAACAGTCTTGAAGGAGTTCCCACAAATGCTGAGCACTTGTTGACTGCTTTTCCTTCAATCTGCGGTTCAACTCATCCCAAACCATCTCAATTGGATTGAGATCAGGTGATTGTGGAGGCCAGGTCATCTGTGTCAGGACCCGGTTACGAACTCAGGTCTCCAGTGTGAGAAACAGTCACTTAGTAAACTGAGCCACTAATAGTGGGCAGAACCCAGAAGATGAGGCAGACACAGCAGTACTAGAGACAGTGATTTAATAAAGAAAAAAGATCTTCAGGCAAAAATATAAATCCACAACGTCAAAAGCAATTCCAAGAGAAGAAATGTATATCCTCCAAAACACAAGGAAAATTCACAAAGTGGTAAGAACAGCAGGGAAAAAACAAACCTCAAAAGAATAATCAAAAATAAACAAGACCAAAACCAGAGTACCCCAAGAAAATCCAACTAGAGAAACAAAAGTTCACAGCATGGCTGGGTGCTAACATACAAACACAGAGCAAAGAACTGAGGAACACTAAGAGTTTAAATACATTCAAGGGAAATGAGGCACAGGTGCAACTAATAACTAGAACAAGGGAAAAACAAAAGGGTCAAAAAAGCACAATGGGGGCATCTAGTGACCAAAACCTGAACAATCCTGGCCAAATCCTGACAATCTGATGCAGCACTCCATCACTCTCCTTCTTGGTAAAATAGCCCTTCACAGCCTGGAGGTGTGTTGGGTCATTGTCCTGTTGAAAAACAAATGATAGTCCCACTAAGCTCAAACCAGATGGGATGGCGTATTGCTGCTGTGGTTAATGCTGGTTAAGTGTGCCTTGAATTAGAAATAAATCACTGACAGTGTCACCAGCAAAGCACTATCACACCTCCTCCTCCATGCTTCACGGTGGGAACCACACATGTGGAGATCATCCGTTCACCTAGTCTGCATCTCACAAAGACACTGTGGTTGGGACAAAAAAATCTCAAATTTGGACTCATCAGACCAAAAGACAGATTTTCACCGGTCTAATGTCCCAATCAAGTCTCTTCTTTTTAGTAGTGGTTTCTTTGCAACAATTCGACCATGAGTCTACTCTGAACAGTTGATGTTGAGATGTGTCTGTTATTTGAACTCTGTGAAGCATTTATTTGGGCTGCAATATGAGGTGCAGTTAACTCTAATGAACTCATCCTCTGCAGCAGAGGTAACTCTGGGTCTTCCTTTTCTGTGGCGGTCCTCATGAGACCCAGGTTCATCATAGCGCTTGATGGTTTTTGCGACTGCATTTGAAGAAACTTTCAAAGTTCTTGAAATCTTCCGCATTGACTGACCTTTGTCTCAAAGTAATGATGGCTTGTAGTTTCTCTTTGGTTATTTGAGCTGTTCTTGTCATAATATGTACTTGGTCTTTTACCAAATAGGGCTATCTTCTGTATACCACCCCTACCTTGTCACAACTGATTGTCTCAAGATATTCCACAAATTAACTTTGAACAAGGCACACCTATTCATTGAAATGCATTCCAGGTGACTACCTCATGAAGCTGGTTGAGAGAATGCCAAGAGTGTGCAAAGCTGCCATCAAGGCAAAGGGTGGCTACTTTGAAGAATCTCAAATATCAAATATATTTTGATTTGTTTAATACTTTTTTGGTTACTACATGATTCCATATGTTATTTCATAGTTTTGATGTCTTCACTATTATTCTACAATGTAGAAAATAGTCAAAATAAAGAAAAAACCTTGAATGAGTAGGTGTGTCCAAACTTATATATATAACCCATTTTATCATGTTGGAATTACCTATCCAAATTTCTTCACTTGGGTTACAAGCAATTAAATCCCTGTCCTGTTAATCAAGATATTAAGATGGTTCCATAACATGGAAAAATTACTCCAAACACTTTCACATTAACTGGTAACAATTTTGTAACCAAATGGTGACCATCTCATTAATATACATCTTTCTAAACTCTTTACTAAAACAGTACTTACATGGATCTCATTTAAGATTCAGTGCTGGCAGTGAACATACAGTATTACCATTACATTTTATATTCAAATGTAGGAACTGGGTTGTACAGTTTTTACCCCTGCTGTGTCTTGCATTTCAAAGCTGATGGAACCACAACAAAAAAAGGAAAACCCATGTTTTTTTCTTTGTATTATCTTTCACCAGATCTAATGTGTTATTTTCTCCTACATTCATTTCACCAACTTCAAAGTGTTTCCTTTCAAATGGTATCAAGGATATGCATATCCATGCTTCAGGTCCTGAGCTACAGGCAGTTAGATTTGGGTATGTCATTTTAGGCAATTTTTTTAAAAAGGGTCCAATCCTTGTGAGGTTGAGCAAGTGACATGGAATGCCAGTCACTCTCGGGGATAGCCAAAAATAACAATCTGAAAGTCACGACCCCAATAGTCCACCCCTCCAACTCATCTGATAGGCTGCCACCGATACATTGCATCCACTATGCATCCATGCTATGAGGTGTTGAAAGCAATTTAGACGCTTTCATTCAATTCAAAAATCACATTGATCTGTCAAATTCGTTATTTGATTTCAGACAAATTGAATAGAGCACTTAAGACAAAGAACAGTGCCATGCCACCTTTTTTTTTACAGTGTATGTTAGACATTATCCAGATTGAAGTTGCTGGGCACAAGGCAAATTTAATTTTCAAAAATTTTAATATTTTGCTGTTCTGCCAAAGAGTTTTCACTAATATTCACATACCTTTTAATAATCTTATCCAATGATTGTCATGAGGACATCGGATACGGTTGGTTTTGTGACGACACCCTAAAGGTGGATCGGGAAACACTTCTGGATGATACCTTTCAGCATCTGCGAAAAATGACTTGCCACATGGTGGCTTTTAAGGTAAGTGTTGTGCTTTTCTGTATTTTGGAGAATGTGGTAGCTTTCTGTGTGACTATTTAGAGTTATCATCTCAAGTGCTCTAAACTGTTTTTGTCTCCAGGTGAAGTTTCAAGCTGAGAATGGTGTGGATGAAGGTGGTGTTTCACTGGAATTCTTCAGCCTCCTGGGGAGGGAACTTCTCACAATGGAACCAAAGACACTGGAGGTTTACGAGTCTGGACTAGCATGGCTCACAACAGATGTACGTTCCATATTCAGTTACATATTGTTCCCAGATTTAACTCAATATTTCCCCACAATTTAATTTACTAACTTAGAAATATCCATTCTTAGAAATGCCAATTATGGTACTGTTATTATACTATAAAATATTTCTAATATTTAATGGCTTGTGGCATTGTATTTATTTATTTTTATCCATAGGACGGCGGTATCACTGATGAATTCTACTTACTTGGGCTGCTCTGTGGGAAGGCACTCTATAATCAGTGTGTTCTGAACCTCTGCTTCCCTCTGGCTCTCTTCAAGAAGCTTCTGGGTCTGACTACAACATTGGATGACCTTAAAGAGCTGTCTCCAACTGAAGCACGGTACAATTATTCTGCTGAAAAAGAAGAGGGGCCCATAATATATGTTCATCTCTTCAACTGCTGCTACAGAACAGTGTAAAAGTAGAAAGTCTCAAAACACCATGATTGTGCCATGAAACCAGGAAAAGTAGTGCACCTAAGATGAGATCTGGTGTTTCGAGGGGGTTTGAATGTAAACCCAAGGGAAGTGTTTTGATGCACAGAATGTGTTTTAAAACAGAAATCGAGTACTCTGAAACACCCAAAGTGGTTTTTCAACCTGAATATTTGTGCTTTTAAGAGAATGTTGTGAAAACACTTTTTAGGGTTTCAATGCATGTAAAAGGAAGCATCAAAACACAAACACTATGTTTCTCATACAATCACTGGTTCACTGGTTCATCAATATTGATTGATGGTAAGGGCCCATGGAGAATAAGTTTTTGTGGAATTCTTTTTTTCAATGCTTTATGCAGTAAGTTGGTACATTTTGGTACATTTTGTTGGAATTTTACCCACTCAACTACTCAGCCACACTGTAAGAAATTATTCTGAGGTGAATTGAAATTGACAACAAAAAGACCAACATATACTTTATAAAAATGAATGCAAGTCGTGCAGAGCCCATGTCTAGCGATAACGTACCTGGCCCAGACATATCACCCCTCTCCCCATCGAAGACCGGGGTTAATTTCCCCGCTCCAACCCTTCAATCTGTTTCTCCCACCTATCTGTATCTCCTCTGTCATTTCATAACCGTCTCAATAAAGTGTAAAAATAACCCCCCCCAATTTTTTTTTTTAAATGAATGCAAGTCGTTTCAATGATTTGTTAATGTCATTTTACCAAAATAATGTATGAATAGATTCAACTTAATATGTTTCTTAAAATGTAGGTATCTTTCATGAGGATAACCAAAACATTTCACAATGACATTTCAATACTCCTGCAAAATTAAGGTTTTGCCTCCTTCAAGTTGGTGGCACCTCAGTTGCCACTAGTTTGGGTGTAACAAAGCACATAATTTTAACAGTGTAGTTGTTTTACAGATATACTATTATCTCCTCATATCACATTTCTACTGTTTGTTTGTTTCAAATTAGTGGCTTACAGTATGTGTTGGATGAAGATGAGGAGGTTGTTGAAGCGTTGGATTTGGTTTTCATGGTAAGAGAGAATTGATACCTTTAGCCGTTTTTGGTAGCCTACACGGGTAATCCTAGCTGATGCAGTACTAATCTTTATTGTCTTTTGAAGGACAAAGGGCAAGAACTGATACCAAATGGAGAGGAGCTCCCAGTTACCATGGTCAACAGGTATATTTGATGATTTATCAATTTATGAATCTCTTGAAATAACTAAATGATTCCACAGGATGTGTTCTATACTCATAAACAAACATTGGTTTGCCATATATCATTCACAGGAAGAAATATGTTGACTTGTATGTTGACATGAAGCTCAACAAGTCAGTGCAGAGCCAGTTTGCAGACTTTGAGAGCGGCTTCTACAAAGGCTGCCCTACACAGACATGGAGGATGTTTCTACCTGAGGAGCTGATGACACTTCTACAAGGAGATGACAACTATGAGTGGGACAAGTTGAGAGAGGTCAAATTCTACCTGTTTAGATACGTAATAAGAGTACATAATTAACTATAATTTGAAATACATGTATGGTAGCCTATATAGCAGCTCTGTAGTCAGAGTACCAGACTTTTTAGCTAACATTCCACTCCAAATGACATGAGTGGCAAGGAGTAGAATGTAATAGCTGAACAGAGATGGTAACCAGGCTAGCAGCTTTATGCTCCTGTGGTTAAATATGGTCCCATCCTGTTTGGGCTATACAGTCTATGTCTATAATACAGTGGTATGGTCTATTGTACATGCAGTTGTTTCGTTATGTTTTTCTCTGCACTAACAGAATGCCAAGTATCAAGGATATAGGCCCACAGATGACATCATCCAGAACTTCTGGAGTGTTTTCACAGAGTTCTCAGAGGAGGAAAAGAAGAAGTTCCTAAGTGAGTTAACACAATTATGATTAACTAACTTCAATGGGGCAATCTGCAGTTGCTACATCCATTTTTGGACTTACAAATGAATGTACTCATTGATCCTTGGAGAATATACAGTTGAAGTCGGAAGTTTACATACACCTTAGCCTAATACATTTAAACTCAGTTTTTCACAATTCCTGACATTTAATCCTAGTAAACATTCCCTGTCTTAGGTCAGTTAGGATCACCACTTTTATTTTAAGAATGTGAAATGTCAGAATAATAGTAGTGATTTTATTTCAGCTTTTATTTCTTTCATCACATTCCCAGTTGGTCAGAAGTTTACAAACACTCAGTTAGTATTTGGTTGCATTTCCTTTAAATTGTTTAACTTGGGTCAAATGTTTCGGGTAGCCTTCCACAAGCTTCCCACAATAAGTTGGGTGCATTTTGGCTCATTCCTCCTAACAGAGCTGGTGTAACTGAGTCAGGTTTGTAGGCCACCTTGCTCGCACATGCTTTTTCAGTTCTGCCCACAAATTTTCTATAGGATTGAGGTCAGGGCTTTGTGATTGCCACTCCAATACCTTGACTTTGTTGTCCTTCAGCCATTTTGCCACAACTTTGGAAGTATGCTTGGGGTCATTATCCATTTGGAAGACCCATTTGTGACCAAGCTTTAACTTCCTGACTGATGTCTTGAGATGTTGCTTCAATATATCCCCATAATTTTCTTTCCTCATGATGCCATCTATTTTGTGAAGTGCACCAGTCCCTCCTGCAGCAAAGCACCCCCACCACATGATACTGCCACCCCTGTACTTCACGGTTGGGATGGTGTTCTTCGGCTTGCAAGTCGCCCCCTTTTTCCTCCAAACATAACGATGGTCATTATGTCCAAACAGTTCTATTTTTGTTTCATCAGACCAGCGGACATTTCTCCAAAAAGTAAGATCTTTGTCCCCATGTGTAGTTGCAAACCGTAGTCTGGCTTTTTATGGCTGTTTTGGAACAGTGGCTTCTTCCTTGCTGAGCGGCCTTTCAGGTTATGTCGATATAGGACTCGTTTTACTGTGGATATAGATACTTTTGTACCTGTTTCCTCCAGCATCTTCACAAGGTCCTTTGCTGATGTTCTGGGATTGATTTGCACTTTTTGCACAAAAGTATGTTCATCTCTAGGAGACAGAGCGCGTCTTCTTCCTGAGCGGTTTGACGGCTGCGTGGTCCCATGGTGTTTATACTTGTGTACTATTGTTTGTACAGATGAACGTGGTACCTTCAGGCATTTGGAAATTGCTCTCAAGGATGAACCAGCCTTGTGGAGGTCTACAATTTCTTTTCTGAGGTCTTGGCTGATTTCTTTTGATTTTCCTATGATGTCAAGCAAAGAAGCACTGAGTTTGAAGGTAGGCCTTGAAATACATCCACAGGTACACCTCCAATTGACTCAAATGATGTCGATTAGCCTATCAGAAGCTTCTAAAGCCATGACATAATTTTCTGGAATTTTCAAAGCTGTTTAAAGGCACAGTCAACTTAGTGTATGTAAACTTCTGACTCACTGGAATTGTGATACAGTGAATTATAAGTGAAATAATCTGTCTGTAAACAATTGTTGGAAAAATTACTTATGTCATGCACAAACTAGATGTCCTAACTGACTTGCCACAACTATGGTTTAACAAGAAATTTGTGGAGTGGTTGAGAAACGTGTTTTAATGACTCCAAACTAAGTGTACGTTAACTTCCGACTTCAACTGTACCTTATTAGTTCCTCACGGGCGTACCCCATCAGAACCCAAAATATAAGCTTGTTTTTTTCCAATGTTTGTAAACAAAGTTAAGGTAAACAAACACTTTTATAGCCTCAAAACATGGTTAAAACTATTTTGGATGGTCAGTCCTTTCATCCATAGCTCTGTCTATGAATTTGAGGGTGGTTAAATTTCTCCCTTCCTTCAGCTTTATACCGACACATTGGCGGAGAGGATGCTTTGTTATTGTTTCAACTGCTGATTGCCCCTTTAAGTAAATCATTGTAGCACTCCACAAATGCTTGGTCAGTTTATCATTCTTCTCCTCTCATTTCTAACTTCTAGCTTTTCTGACTGGAACAGACAGACTGCCCAGAGGACGAAGTCTCTCCAAACTGCAGATTCAAATCACGTCTTTGGGCAGCACTGACGCTGATGAATATTATCCGAAAGCACAAACCTGCTCTGTGACATTATGCCTCCCTAACTACAGCAGTATCGACACACTACAGGAGAAGCTTCTCCATGCTATCACCCACTGTGATGTGTTTGGAGATGCTTGAAATGGGAAGCATGTTACTAGTAGCCTAGCAGTTTGTTTTTATCTACGTCTGTCAATATTATGATTTTATTTAGTCAATGAAGCACATTCAGAGCTAACAACTGAAAATATTCAGACATTAAGAGCAGTCTTTATAAATATAAACTTTCATAAATGCTTAATGTTTTTTCCAGTGAAACCACTGTTAATAGAAACATTTACGCCTCCTCCGGACCCCTCGTAGCCTAATGTGCAGTTGATTGGTCAAATAATTATGAACTAAATGAATGAAAGCCAATCATACTTTAATGATCAAACAGTGGAGAAAATTGAGAGAAATTGAGAGCTCTTTATCTCTTTACAGATTGGCTGTGGGTATGAATTCTTAGGAACCCTCTTTCGGAAATGTTTGAATTTTAGCTAACCTTAACCATTTTTCTATCCTTAACCTAATTCTCCTAATCTGCTACATTAATTATCCTAATTTGCTGTGTAAATTCTCCTAATCTCTTACGAAAAGTGAAATTCTAGTAAATTCTGACAAACTGTAGGATATTCCATCTTGACAAAAAAAACTTTTCCTGGTAGCTAAAGGTCCGAAGATTCTGAGAAAGTGCGTAATTCTCTACCTTATGCACAGCCTCTGCTACAGTTTGGCTGCCCAGAGAACAGGATACTCAGGTGAATGGTGCTTGTTTAATAAAGTTAGATCAAAGCTGAATCAATGTCTGCAAGATCACGTGATAGTATTCTACGTAACAGAATGAAATATAATAGCATCAGGGCTGTAGCTACATAAGAGGACAAATTAAAATAAGATCAGCTTTAATATTGCTGATAGATTGAGGCTTCTGTCAATGTAGTTGTCTGCATCATTTCCAAACCCCATATATTTTTGGGGTAAATACAGTGATATATATATATATATATATATATATATATATATTTATTTATTATTTGTATCCCTAAACGTACCATTGATATATATAAATATATATTATTTGTATCCCTAAACGTACCACCCGTCCCCTAATTGGAGTAAACTAATGGACAACAACACTTTGGCTTCTACTTCCAGTTCATACATACAATATACATTTTATGGATACAGTATATTTTACATTAACTATCTTTTGTTTGTTTTTAGTCCCATCCTTCAGCTACCCTCAACCCCTCCCATCTATCTTTGAAGACCTCCCAGTTTGATTTCTCTTTGCCATTATATTTCTTTCAACTGTGCTGTGTAGGGCCTGAACTTATTGTTGAGAGTTAGAATAGTAGAATACATATTCTGCAATTGGCAGTTTTCCTCTTGTTATATGTCACTCAATTAGCCCATGTTAATTCATATTTTACAGATTGGTACATTAGCTATCTAAACTTGTACATTTTAGAAGACATTCTTATCCAGAGCAATTAGAGTTAAGTAACTTGCTTAAGGGCACATCAGCAGATATTTTACCTAGTCGGCTTAGGGATTCAATCCACCATGTTTTCGGTTACCAGCTCTTAGCAGCTAGGCTACCTGCTACCATGTAGTTGTCATGGCCAAATTACTGACCAGGCACACAGGGCACGTGCCCAGGGGGCCCCCATTGATTTGGTTAGTTGTTCTCACTCAGATATCATGTTAACATGACATAAGTCATGGTAAAATGTGTAGAATTGCAGGAAATTAGCTGTGGAAGTGCAAAAAAAATACAAGTTCTGTAATGCAAATGTATTTGTTTACCTTTTGTTAATAAAATACTTTTTCTGCTTACAGAGATTCCTCTGTACATATTCAATTATAGTTTTTAATCCTCCCAGTGCTGAGTTGATGTGAGTTAATGTGTAGTGGCTAATTGTATAGTTAATAGGCTCTGTGTTTGTAGATTGACTGAGGTGAATGACGCTACAACAACAACAGTGATAAAGTCTGGGGGTAATTCTGGCTTGTTTTTGCCTTTTTCCAAATAGCATTTTTGAGTTTTTAAATTGTACAGACAGAAATGCAGTATAGAAAGTCTATGGTGTGTTTGCGTCCACATGCCCACCTCCGTCCCCCTTAATGTTCCCTTACTTGGCAACTTGTTTCCAATCATCACATCTCCCACCTTCATCATCGCCTGGCTGTAGGGTCTCATGTAGGGGTCCACACTCAGGAACACAGCCTCCAACTGTGGGTGTATTCATTAGTGCACACCGTTTTGCAAAGAATACACATTTTTTTGGTGGGGGACAAATTCAGATTAGTCCCTCCCTGTTTCGGTGCAGATAACCTGTTTCTAATACAAATGTATTAACCACAGATTATCAAGTCATTTAACATAACATGGAATGTGTTAATTTTGTGTGAAATTTTCAGTAGGGCTACTGCATGTGTCCAAGACCATTTTCCCCCCAGGGACATTAAAGGGCAATTACTCCCATTTTCAACTTCATATTCATTATCTACAGCACCAATCCAGTGTCTACATGTGCGAAAAGAGTGTGCTTCTATGATCCGTGGTTAAAAAGATAAGAAGGTCCTAAAAAAGGCTTCTCTGTGACATCACAGGGTAGGATTCAAAGTTTAAAAAAACTGTGATTTAAAAAAAAACTGCAATGTGGTTCTACCCAGAGGGAAGGTATTACCTTGCTCCCCACATCACCGTGAATCTCAGTGTTGGAAAACCACTGTTTTTAAAACTTTTGATGATGTTATCAAGTAGAACTTTTTAATGTTACATATATATTTTTACAAGACATAGAAATGCACCATTTCCACATATGTACACACTGGTATTGTGCTGCAGATAATGAAAGTAAGGTTGAAAAGTGGTGGAATTGCCCTTTAAAGTCTATCCTATCCTATCCTCACCTGTCCATCCCTGGTCTGCAGCAGCATCTCCTCCCTCAGATGGAAATCACTAGCCTTGGGGAAACCCTGGAAGTGCTGGCGTAACGTCCAGGCCTTGGACACCGTCATGGTACTGTGCTCCTCTAGTCTAAAGCAGTGGATCTGTAGAGACTGGCTGTAGGGAAGAGGAGGAGGAGACAGGGGTTTGAGTGTATGAGAGGGACAGAGAGAGATATAGAACATGTGTTGTGTCTCTAGGATGGAAATCACATTGTAAGTATTTGCATTCCTCTGTGCATATCCTAATAAATCTTATCACAGCTGTACAGCTATGTTACACAGGGCAGGTCATGAAAACTATTGTTTTCCTATGTTTACTCAGGGTAGGTCATGAACCTATTGTTTACCCATGGTTACTCACTGCAGGTCATGAAAACTATTGTTTTCCTATGTTTACTCAGGGCAGGTCATTAAAACTATTGTTTACCCATGGTTACTCACAGCAGGTCATGAAAACTATTGATATGACATAAAAACAGAAAGCTACATTGGGTTGTGAGCAAAACGACACATTTTCATTTCTATTTGCCATATATTTTTCAATTGTGCTGTGTTGGGTCTCACAGGGCGGCAGGGTAGCCTAGTGGTTAGAGCGTTGGACTAGTAACCGAAAGGTTGCAAGTTCAAATCTCTGACCTGATAAGGTACAAATCTGTTGTTCTGAACAAGGCAGTTAGTTATCCCACTTTTCCTAGGCCATCATTGAAAATAAGAATTAGTTCTTAACTAGTTAAATAAAGTTTAAAAAGACTTGTTGTTAGAATACATAACATGCATTTTTTAAACTTGGTTGTACATTGGCAGTTTTCCTCTTGTTATATGTCAATTAATTAGTCCATCTCAGTTACACTTTACAGATTAGCGTTTAAATAACTTGTTTAATGGCACATTGACCGATTTTTCACCTAGCCGGCTCAGGGATTCAAACCAGCAACCATTCTGTTACCGGCTTAATGCTCTTAACAGCTAGACTTACAGATCTCTCTGTACATATTCAATTATAGTTTTTAATCCCAGTGCTGAGTTATTGTGAGTTAATGTGTAGTGGCTAATTGTATAGCTAATAGGCTATGTGTTTTGTAGATCGACTGAGCTTTATTAAGCTACAGCAACCAATGTGATTGTTTTTTAATCGTATAGAAATGCAGTAAATGAGCTTCAACTTCAGACCTCACTAAAACTCAAACCCTGGCAATGACCCTTAATACCATAGTAGGATTATAATGTTATTGTAAAACAAAAAAACACACAAATCGGGTCGTTAGCTTTGGGGAAGAGGGCTTCAGGTTTGCGGAATGGGGCTGGCAGTTAACCCTTACCACATCTACACCTGGCTATCAGCTGAGCCTTGTCTGGCAGCGAAACAGTTCATTCAGCCTAATTTACTGCCTTTTAAAAAAACATAGCTGATATGACTGACTTGCTTAAACAAATGTGGTTTCTACTGACAATTGAGATGTACAAACTATGGCATAAGGGAACGACGAGCGGATAAGAGGCAATCCGAGCTAGGATGGACGTAGTCAAAATAACTATTTGTTCAGCACTTTGAAATGTACAGTGACATAATTCAAAACATGGGCCATTCTTACAGTATTCTCCCTGCACACCAAGTCAGAACCATAGGATAAATAAAGGGGGCATATAAGCAGACAATGAAAGCTCTTACAATATTTGATGATTACATTTTTCTTAAACAGGCTATAGGCTACATGTGCACCATCAAGTCAGAACAGTAGGCTAAGTTCTGAGGGGGGAAAGGGACCAAATTATTAGGTTGAGCTACATGGGCTACTAACATCTTACTACACAACATACACTTAGTATTACTTTCTTAGCTACAGTGTACATATCTCCCTGGCATATTACATAATTTATGCAGCAACATACAAGACATTTTTGGATTCACCTTGCTGTGCTGTGCTCACTTGAACAGGAAGGTGGCATGGCTGTCCTTCTTGTGGGCTCTAGAAAGAGGCCAGAGTTCCCGACTTGGAATTCCGAGATGGATGACCTTTCAAAATTATTTTCCGTATTTTCTCAGTCGTAGCTTTTTTCAGAGTTCCCAGCTGTCTTGAACTCACTGAAGTCTGACATTTCCCAGTTCCGGGTTTCCAGTTATTTTGAATGTGGCAGAAGTCATGCTGGATTGACAGCATGGCCAACGTCTTCAAGCTTTACCAATTGGATATCACGAAATTGGGAAGAAAAAGGGAGTAATATGAAATACAATTTAAAAAAAGGTTCACATGCAATGCCATGGACCAGAAGTTACGATCTTGTCTCATCACTGCAACTCCCCTAGGGACTCTGCGAGCCAAGCCGCACTGGTTCTTGACACACTGCTCGCTTAACCCGGAAGCCAGCCGCACCAATGTGTCGGAGGAAACACAGTCGTACTGATGACTGACTCAGCTTGCAGGCACCCGACCTGCCACAAGAAGTTGCTAGAGCACGATGAGACAAGGAAATCCCGGTCAACCAAGCACTTTCTTAACCCAGACGACACTGGGCCAATTGTGTGCCGTCCCATGGGTCTCCCAGTCACGGCCGGCTGTGACAGCCTGGGACCGAACCTGAGGCTGCAGTCGCGCCTCAGCACTCATTGTTGAATTTGCAATTCCCAACTTGTTGTGTAATGTTTATGTCCAATGTGCGATGAGCACTGGAACGTTTTATCTATAATTTCTCTTCATATTACAAGGATTGAAAAGGATTTTCCAGTTGATTGTCGACTTGATTCATGATGATGACTGCTTGTCTAGCTTGCTAGCTAAGATTTTGAAAGTGTGATGTTGACATCAGTCCAGTCATAGTTACGGTAGATATAACGTGATTTGAAGTAATTTTTTTTCTGTGGCCAATGACCTTGAGACTTCTTGGATGGGCACTTCTAATGTAAGTCTATGTCAGCACCTAAGGGGCTTGAATATTCGAGCTCTACGTGATGTAGTGACCCCATGAGTGACAGAACACTGAGCCAATCACAGCACAACTAGAGAACATTACCAACCCCTCAGCTCCATATTTTCCACAGGCTGCCCCACCACCACAGAAAGCACTGCACATTTTGGAGCTGCCTCACTTAAGGAAGCAAAAAAGAGACCATGTTTGCATGCGGCTTTACTCCATTTTTAAAAAAAAATTAAAATATTTTTTTTACATCGTTTGCAAACTGATATGTGACACATACGGATGCCAAAATAACATGCAAAGAATATATATATATATATATATATATATATATATATATATATATATATAAAAAAAAAAAAAAGCTTTAAAAAATTGTTTAAAAAAAAAATATATATATATATATATATATATTTTTTTTTAAACAATTTTTTAAAGCTTTTTTTTATATATATTTTTTTTTACATCGTTTGCAAACTGATATGTGACACATACGGATGCCATAATAACATATATATATAATTATTTTTTGAAACAATTTTTTTAAGCTAAACAGGTGAGCCTCAAAACAGGTGGGGTCCAAAACATTTTGTACATAAAACAATCTAGCTGATATGATCGCTGATGACTAATGTTAACCACAAGCACATAGCGCGCGCGCAGGTTGGACTGCGTTATTACTAATGTAACGTTAGGCATCACCTTCACCTTCACATCATCATGTTTTGCTGGGGAGACGGTTCGAGTGGACAGTTTGGTCTAAACTTTGAGAATGTGTCTGTTCCTATAGCAGGGAATATATTCTCTGATAAAGTCACAGAAATTGCTTGCGGGGAGCAACACACTTTATTTCTCACGGTAGATGGCAGGATCCTATCATGCGGGCGCAACTCAAAGGGACAACTTGGCAGACAGAGGAACATAAATTCAAAACTACCAGGTAAGAAGACATCAATGAATGCTATCGGAATATGTAGCCAGAATTTGCAGAATAAATGCAGATTATAATCACATTCTTATGTAGGCTAATTTGAAAAAAGTGCTACTGGAAAAGTACGTTTGTTTGACTCTGAATGCGTTTATTATTTTTCATCACTACCCCCAAATATTTTAGTGATATTGTTCATAATGTCAGATTATATAATGTTTCGTTTCTGCTGCGTTTAACGACAACTTTTAGAAACTGACACCCCTCAATAAAACTACTGCACAATAGGCGCTCATGGTTTGGTTCCAGTTTCGTTTCTCCCAAAGTAGAGAAATGAAGAAAAAAAAATCCAATAAAATACACACTAGGATCGAACTTGACGTCATCCTCAAGATGACTCAGATAAATTGACGATTAACTCCTTCATGCATTAAATTACATCTTATCAATGTTCTAGCATTTAACCCTTTCCAGGACAAGACAGGACTTCCAAATAAAACGTTGTCTAATCAAATCAATTTGTATTTGTCACATGCACCGAATACAACAGATGTAGACCTGTGTGTGTGCCTGTGTGTTCTACCCGTTTCAGCCCCAGTGGAGGGTCTGGGGGCAGTGGTCTCTGTGTCTTGTGGTCAGGACCACTCTGTTGCTGTGTGCGCATCAGGACAGGTCTACTCCTGGGGGGCAGGGGGTGAGGGACAGTTGGGCATCGCACCTACTACTGTCTCCAAAGTCCTCAGGCCAAGGCAAGGAAACCTCAACTTAAACTTGAAATAGATATTGATAGTTAAATATCATCCATGATTTACATTGTCAAGTAATGAGAGCCCCCTTGGATTCCACTGATCACAAACAAAGACAAAATGTACTAGATGTCTCCTTTTTTTTCACAGACCAGTTCCAATACCTTCGCCCTTGCCGATAACAGTGATACAGGTTGCTTGTGGAAATTCCCATTCTTTGGCCCTGACTACAGGTATAACATACTGTACTTACTGATGTCTCTCACACACGCTGCATTCCATCTAAACTATGACAACCACATGCATCAGTTAGACTACACTTAGAAAAAAAGGTGCTGTCTTAAACCTAAAAGGATTATTCAGCAGTTCCCATACGAGAACCCGTTGGAGAACCCTTTTGGTTCCATGTAGAACCCTTTTTTCAGAGGCTTCTACATAAAAACCAAAAGGGTTCTACCTGGAACCTAAAAGGGTTATCCTATGAGGACAGCCGAAGAACCCTTTTGGAACAATTTTTTCTAAGAGTGAACATCAAAAGGACAGTGAGATGATATTTATTAGGAAAGAATGTAACTCTGGAATTGTTGTGATGTAATTGTAATGAAATATGTAATTTCCTTGTCTTCTACAGGAGGACAGGTGTTCTCATGGGGTCTGAACAGCCATGGACAGCTGGGCCTGGGGAAGGGAGTCCCTCTGCAGCCCATACCTGCCCTGGTGCGCCCCCTCACAGGGGTCCCAGTGACCCAGGTAGCAGCTGGAGGAACCCACACTCTGGCCCTCACCCTCCCAGGCCTGGTCTACTGCTGTGGGGCGAACAGGGCTGGGCAGCTGGGACTCAACCGTGTGGATGAGAAAGGTACTACGGCACTCTCTATCTTTGTACGCTGCTTGTATAAAAAGCTAATCAGGCTTATCCACCAGCATTTTCTCATTTGAACTTGGATTCCTTTGTCATAACCACTAAGTCATTTTCCAGATGTATTATATAGAGTGGGAATATTGCATGATGCTTGTATGATGCTTGTTCCCCCTGCCAGGCCGGTTCAACATCTGTTCTGTGCCTGCTCTCAGAGTCTTGGGGGTTTCCTTCATCAGCTGTGGAGAGGCACATTCTGCTGTTCTCACCAAGGTATCATACTATTACTGTGGAGAGGGACACTGTTGTTCTCACCAAGGTATCATACTATTACTGTGGAGAGGGACACTGTTGTTCTCACCAAGGTATCACACTATTACTGTGGAGAGGGACACTGTTGTTCTCACCAAAGTATCATACTATTACTGTGGAGAGGGACACTGTTGTTCTCACCAAGGTATCATACTATTACTGTGGAGAGGGACACTGTTGTTCTCACCAAGGTATCATACTATTACTGTGGAGAGGGACACTGTTGTTCTCACCAAGGTATCATACTATTACTGTGGAGAGGGACACTGTTGTTCTCACCAAGGTATCATACTATTACTGTGGAGAGGGACACTGTTGTTCTCACCAAGGGATCATACTATTACTGTATTTTTACTGAAGGCCCCAAGGGAGATGTTGGTGTGAAAGGAGACAAATCCGACAGCTGTTCATTAGTTCATAAAAATTATTTAATGTCTTAAACAGTGGGCCCACTGGGAGATAGTTCTGCACACAAAGTCAGCATCCTCTCGAAGATACAATTCATCACATATAAATAAAGCCAGTTATATGAAATGACCTTGAACAGAGGTGAAAAACAAATGATCAAGTGTCTGGATACACAATGAGCCATACAAGTTGTTATCTGAGTGCATGAATACAATCTCATACTAAATGAGAAGTTACAGTTTATTACAGAATAGAAAGTACTAAATGAGAAGTTACAGTTTATTACAGAATAGAAAGTCACAGGTTATACAGAATATATCCTGATTATGGCTGTTATTACAGATCAAGACTCAGGGCTACCAGAGTAAAGGTCGACCCTTCAATACTATTATACTGTCTCTTTAAGAAGTGATTAGGGCCCTGACCTGACTAGACCAGGAACAACTCTGGGCCTTGACATGTCAACAACTGGTTCTGGTTCTTTGTGGTCTTTAGGGTGGACAGGTGTTCACCTTTGGAGAGGGAAGCCTAGGCCAGCTTGGGCACAACGCATCAGCTAACGAACTCCTACCCAAACTGGTAGAGGGTATGGATGGACTGGCCTCACAGATAGCATGTGGCAGGTAATGACCAACAGCATAATGCTACTTATACACATATATACACATATAATAAACAGATAGGAAAACAATCTTGAACATTCTCAGTCTGACTGTGTTTTTGTCTTACTGTAACTCTGCCAGCCATCACACCCTGGTGCTGGGGTCCTCAGGTCAACTCTGGGCCTTTGGCAGTGGGGTCAAAGGTCAGCTAGGGACTGGCAACACAGGGGGCAGCTTGCAACCCACCTCAGTGCTGCTGAAAAGGGATTCTGGTGGGGCAGCAACAGTCATACACAACGGTACCAGATACAATGTGTATTCTATTCTATTCTTTTCTATTTTGTATTTGATTCTATTCAATGCTATTATGCAGTTACATACTGACTATGTAGTGTTTGTGTGACTGAGTAAGAACACATTACGATATTTTATGTCCCTACAACCCCTTCTGTACATTTTTTTTTTTAGCAGACATGAAGATATCAGTGGGATGGAATTCAAACTTCATTTACACCACTGAGGTAATGTTTCTGACCTTTTATACCTCAGTAAAAGGGAGACTGAAACGTTCTAAGTGTCTCAAGCAGCTAATTCATGTTTGAGATATTTTAATTTCTTATATTGCTTTATCTTCCTTTGTAGAGTTCTGAAAGAGAACAGCCAATCGGGAGGTTAGATAAAGCCAAGTTGCAAAAATGGCTGTCGATGGAGCAAGGAAATGCAGAGGCGCAAAGGTTCATTTATTATTTACATTAAATATTAGAACATACAATCTACCGTAGACAAAGGTTCTTTGTTATTTTTTTATTTTTTTCTAGCTAACTCAAAATGAAATAAACAAACATGTATTGTTTGGTTGTATTTTAGTAATAAAAAAAATTATACGATTTTATTTTATATTTTAGAATCTGTACAAAACATTCATGCTAACGATTACTTCATACAAACCTCACTACATTACACCTGCCCAGACCCGCTAGCCCCCACCCCTATCTCCAGTGCCCTTATCAAACTGCACCATTTTGTTTCTCTCCGTCGCCCATGCTCTTTCAATTTTTTATAATTGTGTGAACGACGGAGGATTGGCTGATTTCCAGTTGATAACTCTTCTCATCAATTATCTTTTTAAAAAGTATTATGTCCAACCCATCGGGTATGTCACTGCACCCTTCAGTTGTATTTATTTTTGTATAATTGTACTGAAACATCAAATGTGTCCACATTTGTTCCAACAGAGAAATATCCTTGATGTTCTCAACAAGTTCAAGTCTTGTGGCCAGTTTCACCAAAGCCAGGTAAGCTATTTTAAAATGGAAGGTTTGGATAGTTTGAAATGAAAATGGTATGTGTACCAGGGGTATGGGTGTAATGGTTCACCAAACCCACAGTTCGGTATGCATTGTGGTTTTGGGGTCACAGTTCAGTTTCGGTTAAGGTACAGCGGAAAATGTTTTTTTTGTTTATTTTTGCAAAATACACTAAATTAAAAATCATTCTATTTGTTGCCCAAGTCCAGTTTCATTCTGTTCTGACAGAGCTGGTTATGTTGGGTCTCAAGGAGAGGTCTAAAAAGTTGGACCCGTTCCGATATGGACCTGGAGCTTTCCCACCTGGAGAAATATGCATAAATACATTTGTCAATATAGAGACCTGTTCCAAACGGACCAAAGGACGACTAGTTCCATATAGACGTTGTCGGACCAGAGTGAGGGAAGCAGCAGAAAAGTCCATTTGTAAGCTATTTTATTAACCAGAGCTGATACAGTGCGAGGGAGGGTAGGCGACGGAGTGGCCTTATGAGGGAGAGCAGACGGAGGAAGGGCCTTGCGGTGTGTGTTCTGCGAGTAAGTGAAACGAGAGAAAGGAGGAGGCAGGGAGAGGCAGCAACCAACCGAGTCAACTTGCGCTAGTAGACTAGCTTCTAGCTTGTCATAGCTAGGTTATTCATCATCCAATATAATTACCTAGTATCTGTCTTGACTGCATCAAACTGTGAGAAGCTAGATGGCTAAGATAGCCAGCCATTTAGCTAGTAGACTAACGTCTAGCTTGTCATAGCGGTGTTATTTTGGATGCAGTATTTGCAGCATACTGCAGTTGTACTTCACTCTGACTGCAATATTTTTTTGTAGGGGCGAGGTAATGGCATGCAACGCTACATAGCCTATAGGCCTAGTGTTATTTCTTGAATGTTATAATTCGGGTTCACAGTGCGGACTGAACCGAGGTCCCGTACCGAACGGTCCAGTATGAAAAGGTGTACTGTTACAGCCCTAACCAGGGGTTGGAACTGGTTTAGGGAACAGATTTTTTTTGTTTTCGAGGAACATAACTAGAACTGAGAACAAAGGTGATCTATACTGTTTCAGAACAGAACCGTTAATTTTAAAAGCATGGGGAAAACACGCTACAAAGAGCCTATCTCTTATGAAAAAAGATTGCAGTCAGAGTGCAGTATAACACTGTAGTATAACTATAATTAGAATGCAGTATAACTGCAGTATGCTGCAAATCTAATTCAAAGGTCTAATTCAAAGATGTCAATGTAACTAATATGATGATATGATGATGAAGGTATGACGTGCACTGTAACTGCCAGATCTTTTTTGTTGATCTTTTATTTTACTTTATCTGTACTTTCTTTGTGTTCCTAAAATAAAAACAAAGTATAAAAAAAGAAAGGAACGATATAAACCGTTACTTTTTGGGGGTTCGAACCGGTTCAGAACATCATTTGCATCATTTGCAACATCATTGCATCATTTGCTGGTCAGAACAGGAATGGAACAAAAAAAAGAATGGTTCTGTTCAGAGCGAAACGATTGGAAAATGATTTTGGTTCCATCCCATGATGTGTACAGTTAGAACTATGTTGTGTTCTTGCTAATGCTATGCCCTCTGTTTCTTATGACCAGTGAGATTCCACAAGCAGCCGGAGCTTTGACAGTGGACCTAGAAGCTGCTAGCCAGGTTTTCGACCAGCTACTGAACATACCTTGGATTAGGAAATCAGTTAAGATCAACTTACTCTTTAAACCCATATGTTAAATGAATATATATTTAGAACAGAACTAAATGTTACTCTCCTAATTTCTCTGTTAATTTTCTATATAGATAAATATTGAGCCACTGGTGGACAATATTTGCAGTTCAGCAGCTGTCATCAAGTCACCAGAGATCTTTATGCTACTACCCACAATCTCTCTTCTCCATGAGGACCTCAGCGTCATGAAGATGGTCTTGGCTTTATCTATAGTTATCGTTGAACATCTGAATGACACGGCCATAAAAACATTAAGTATATAACCTCTGACCTTGTCACTTTATCAGTGAATTTAGCATCAGTATAATTTTACAGAATTGTATTATAATAGAAGCATAGCTGACACTGACACATGACCATATATTATAAGATAATATTTTTTTTGCACAGGAAATATAATTAACATATTTTGGACTTGTATTCATTTGTCATGTTATAGAAGACTGGTGGTCGTCACTGGAGCCTTCCATCATGACTAAGCACATTCTGATGTGGAAGAATGCCCTGTCATTTATGCTGAGGAACGGTCTTCTGGCTACCCACAACCCCGGAGTCAAATTCCTGCTGGAAGCCCTCAAGTACCTCCACAGAGTCAGTGTTTGTGTCAATCATTTTTATAATCCTCCTGACCATTTTCTGTAGTTGCCGTCTGTCAGTATTGTTGATCATGCCGTAACATACTTCATATTGTGAACTGCAAGGCAGATGTGCAAATCTATTTTGATGCTGACATGTTATTTCAAAGGCAAACAAAAGGGCCGGAAGAACCCAGGAAGTTCCCGCCAGTACCTTTTATGTGGAAGAGATCAACAATAGTGTTCTTCTATTGGGGGATGTGAATCTTTGGCGTTTTTGGTCAACAAGGGAGGTAATAAAATAACCAAATCATCTCTAAATTACTCAAATGTTAGAATTATAATGTGGTGGATGCCAATCTGGTTTCACTTGTCCAGTTCTTTCAGTGCAGATTGATGGAATGAGACAGAGATGGAACCCATGTAGACTATTGAGATGCACTTTCATTTTTCTTTTGTGTCACTTCTAGGACACAGAGGTGACACCAGTCATCTTTTGCCGTTACCCATTTGTGTTGAGTCTGATCTGCAAGATGGCGATTTTCAACAACAATGCACTTTTTACTAAGGTATACTGTGTTATTCCACTGGCTGTTTTAAATCCTTTTATTGAATCTTTGTTTTCAAGTATACCATAGCCTACCCAGTGGTTTCCAAAGACCAGTCTGTATATCACTCTAAATAGACCCTGGAGCTGACCCTGTATATAGCTTACTTTCTCATGTGTTTATGTATATATATAGCAGGAAATGCATTTCAATGTACTTGTGCACGTGACATGAAAAAAACTTGAAACTAGTGTATATTTATATATTGCAGGAGATTCACAAACTAGCCCACCGGCTAACAGTGATGTGTCCTTCTGGAACGTTCCCAGACAACCCAGAATCTCCCCTTGCCCCAGTCTTCCAGTTGACCTTAAGGCGCCCGTCACTCATCAAAGACACCTTCAGACAACTGGGTGCTGCAGATCATGACTACTTCCAGAGAGAACTTGTGGTAAAATTATCTTTTGTCAGTTCAAAAGGGACAATAAAGTAACATTCAAAGAATTATCCCTGAGACCGAATGTTACAACTCAACTAATCTTGGCCAAATCAAACCAAATCTCAGCTACTCGATTTAACATTTTAATGTTAGACTGTCACTACCCACTGGACACACACTGGTTGAATCAACGTTGGTTCCAGTGAAACAAACGTGGAATAGACATTGAATTGACGTCTGTGCCCAGTGGTAGAGTCTAGAACTCAACCTAAATGTGGCCTATCTTACTGTATCCCTCAGGTGCAGTTTGTGGAGGACATGAAGCTGTCGCTCGTCAACAAAAGGGACTTCTTCCTCCATGTGTTTGAAGAGCTGTTGGCACCAGAGTCTGAGATGTTCATGTACAATGACACCAAGACACTGGTCTGGTTCCCTGCCAAGGTAAGAACTAGAATTAGGGAATTACGATTTCATTACTGTATAATAAATCACTGCACTCTCAAGCAAATAAAAATTGTTGAGTAAAAACAATCTAAATAAATTTAGTCAGTTAATAGCAACAGAAAGAGATTCAACCACTACAGCAGTGCCACTATCTACACTGTATCAATCAATATACAATTGTTTACAAGTATAATCACCATCACTCCCTACTCTCCTCCTGATGTACCAATGTTTTATTATTACTTAGGCTGTGTCTTGTACACAATCGCAGCAAAAATGTTGAATTGCAATATACAGACAAAATAAATATACAAAAAAGGAGATAGAAGTTAGTTGAAAAAGCAGCTTGGGATGGTGCCTGTTCTTGTTTATTCTTGATCTGTGCCTTGGCTCATGTGCCACCTACCCTTACTACCAGCCCAGAGTGGAGGAGAAGAGCTACTTCCTGTTTGGTGTCTTGTGTGGCATGGCCCTGTACAACCACAACATTGTACACCTGCCCTTCCCTCTGGCCCTGTTCAAGAAGATGGTGGGGGTCAAGCCCTCACTGGAGGACCTGAGAGAGTTTGACCCTGTTGTGGGAGGGTACGTTTGTATTTTAGAATGTACATTTTAGCATTGAATTAGTGTCCCTTAGAAACGGATGAAAATGTTTCAACATTAATTTATTTTCATTGTAATTGAAGGAGTTTGCGGTACCTCTTGGAGTACTACACTGATGATGATGTTGAAGAAAACCTGGACATGACCTTCACCGTATGTATAATATTGAAACTGATTGAGCAATGAAATATCCCTAGATACAGTATGTGAATAGTGGTAAAACTGTTTATTTTCATCAGGTGATCTGGGATGACCAGAAGGTGGAGCTGGATCCCAAAGAAACAGGAATACCAGTCACAAGTTTTAACAAGTAAGGCTACAGCAACTTTTACTCCTACAGATGTAAGATCTTAATTTGATCCACCTGTTGCAGAACATTTTTTAAAAAGTGTGGTATATATTTGAGGTTTAAAAAGGCTTCAGACTTGATTTTCCCTTACAAAAAATTGATCAACCCCTACAAAAATGTCCATAATTTATAATCCACATAATAATTCACATGTTCTGTTGCTGCAGGATTATTTTCCTGCTGTAGCAAACTGGCTCACATTACGGTCTTACATCTGTAATGCATAATACAAAGTTGACATTTTAGAAGTTACAACAATCATGCTTTCTGAGTTTTTTTAAAATGTAAAAATACCATTAATTATATTTACAGGAAGCAGTTTGTTGATGCCTATGTGAACCTTGCCTTCAACCAATCAGCGGAGAAGGTGTTTGAAGAGTTCAGGAGAGGCTTCTTCAAGGTGTGTGACAGGAACGTGGTGGAGTTGTTCCAGCCTGAGGAGCTCAGGGGAGTCATGGTGGGGAAAGAGGACTACGACTGGGACACGCTCAAACAGGTCTCTATATACAACCATCATTCATTACTCAGTGTGGGGCTGGGTGCTGACTTGAGAAATTAGGGCATAAATCAGTCAGTGTTGATGCATTTAAATCAATGGGGATTTGCTTTGATGTCAAGTTATGGGTGCGTATCTCAAGTTAGGACTGGGACTAGGAGATAATATGCTATACATTGTCTAAATGCACATGGTGCTTTGTGACATACTGTGTGACTTTGAGTGGTGAATCGTTTAAATGGCGTGCAAGTTTAATATTGTTTAATTATTGCTGCCATTTGTTTGGTTTGTATATCCAGAACACTGTGTATGATGGAGAGTATCATGCCAGACATCCCAACATCATCACATTCTGGGAGGCTTTTGAGGAACTGACAGACGACCAAAAGAAATCTTTCCTCCGTAAGTATGGCACTAAATTGCTCTCGGTTGAGTAAAACTGGAGAAACCATACAGTCTTTCATAATGCTGGTTCAGGGTTTTGTCTGCATATTTGAACTTCCTGTTCTACAAGAGCTTTTACACATCATTTTTGTCTGAACACATTTGACTACCGTAATTTCCGGACTATAAGCCGCTACTTTATTCCCACACTTTGAACCTCGCGGTTTATACAATGACGCGGCTAATTTATGGATTTTTCCCGCTTTCACAAGATTCATGCCGCCAAAAAACTGAGCACCGTCACATAATGTGACGTAAATCGAGCGCGCTCAAACTTCCCATCATTCTGATTACGGTAGTAATTTTGTCACCCTCATCATGGCAAAGACACGGAGAAATGCATATGAGGCAGCTTTCAAGTTGAAGGCGATCGATCTGGCTGTTGGAAAAGGAAATAGAGCTGCTGCACGGGAGCTTGGCCTTAATGAGTCGATGATAAGACGTTGGAAACAGCAGCGTGAGGAACTGACTCAGTGCAAAAAGACAACAAAAGCTTTCAGAGGGAAGAAAAGCAGATGGCCCAAAGTATTTGCAGCCACTCGACATCAGTGTAAATCGTGCATTTAAGGTGGCGCTCCTTGTTCAGTGGGAGGCTTGGATGACAAGTGGGGAGAAATCCTTCACTAAAACGGGCCGCAGGCGAAGAGCATCTTATGGTCAAGTCTGCCAGTGGGTCCTGACAGCGTGGAGCATTGTCAAAAAATCCACTATCATCAACGGGTTTCGAAAGGCTGGACTGCTGCGTGTTGAAGGGGCAGCATGAGCTCAGCGGGGTATTTGCCTCCGGATGAAAGTGATGAGAGCGACAATGAAAACGATCCAACATCGGATGAAGCAATTCTGAGGCTATTCAACTTCGACACCGAAGGAGATGACTTCAGTGGTTTCAGTGCACAGGAGGAGGAAGATATTGACCAATGACTTTCTTGGTAGGCTACTGTTTTAATTTTTGTTACGAGCCGTGTTTCGTTAAAGCCTATTTATTTTTGTTACAAGCCGTGTTTCGTTTAAAGGCTGTGTAAAGTTCATTTGTTTCAATGTACCGGTAGGCACCTGTGGCTTATAGACATGTGCGGCTTATTTATGTACAAAATACATATTTTTTAAATAATTCAGTGGGTGCGGTTTATATTCAGGTGCGCTTAATAGTCCAGCAATTACGGTAATTAGCAGACACTTACCCAGAGTAACTTACTGGAGCAATTAGAGTTAAGTGCCTTGCTCAAAAGCACAACAACATATTTTCACCTTCTTTGCTCAAGGTTTTTAACCAGGGACCTTTTGGTTGCTGGCCCAATGCTCTTAATCACTAGGCTACCTACCACACAACGACATCCACTATATTTCTTCCCATTCTGTCTACCTTTCACTCTCTCTCCACTCCTTCTCAGTGTTCCTGACAGGCTGTGATCGCGCTCCCATCTTGGGCATGGACAAGATTCAGATGAAGGTGGCAGTCCTGCAGAACTCTACTGAACTACATTTCCCAGAATCCCTTACCTGCCACTTCCTACTGCTGCTGCCCATCTACCCCTCCAAGGAGATGCTGCTGGCCAGGCTCAAAGAGGCAGTGGCCCACAACAGAGGCTTCTGGAAGGAGTAATGGACACTATATAAAGGCTACTGCTGTGTTCATAATTTCATTCAATGTGTTTCTTACATGTCAATATATCACTTCAGTTTAGCATAGGATTTTGGTTATAGCCTCCTTCTAGGTTCAGATTTGCCAGTTTTTTTCAAACTTTTACATTTAGCCTTTTCCCTTGGCTTTTTCTATTGAAAATGTGAAAATTGCAAATCTAGGATATGTAGGCCTACCCTATTATAGAAAACACATTCCTTGACTGAATGTCTACTAATTCTGGGTGTGATTTTTAAAAATAACATTCTTATTGAGTAATATACATTCAGTCATATACATTCAAGAGCCTATTTATTTATGCATGTTTTCTTTATTGATATAGTGTGGCATTTGATGTAATCCTACATGTGAACATCCTTTTTTTCTGGACACGTCTGCATCATCTTTTGACATATATGTCTGTATCTTGTGTTTTATTGACGGAATAATTCTGTCTGTATCTAATAAATAGAGATGATTAGTTCACCTCAGTTTTCTTTTATCAATGGGAACTGCTGTCAGCACTTCGATGCAGAGCAGTGGTGTGGTTTCTCCTACAACATACATAACATTCTGAGAACCATATGTTTCTTAGAGCTTGGTGAGAGGGTGGTTGTCCTATGGTTATTTTACATACAACTTTCCCATAACGTTTCCTCAGGGTTCTATTTAAATGAATGTTCTCAAATTGTTCAGAGAATGTTAAGAAACAACGTTCTTCCATGGGAATTTCAGGACTTCAGCATAACGTTTCTTACAGGTTTTATTTAAAGTCATGTTCTCAGAACATTCTGAGAATTAAAAAAAAAATTCTGTGGGAATTTCAGTACTTCAGCATAACGTTTTCTACAGTTTTCCTCGTGTTCTATTCAGTCATGTTCTCAGAGGTTTAGAGAACATTAAGAAACAATGTTTTTCTGTGGGAATTCCAGGACTTCACATAATGTTTTATGCAGGTTTCTTCATGGTTCTATTTAAAGTAATGTTCTCAGAACATTAAGAAAACTTTCCATAAAAACAAGAACCCATAGTAACATTCAAAGAACGTGTTGGGGTGTGTCTGCTGCACCCACTAATTGGCTACACCTGATCTTAATTAGTGCTTGTTTCCTTTGAAATGGGGTCTGTTTGAATAGACTTAAAATGAACAGCTTTCTATGAGTTAAAAAAACATGGCATGCTTGCTCCATCCTAGTGGTGCAGTTGACTAATTCCATGGCTAGAAAACAGAGAGATCATGGGTTTGAATCTTACTGACACCATGCAACATAAAAACATTTATGGTTTGCATGATTAATGCCGAAGCAAGTGAATTGTGCTTGGAGTTCAAAACAGTTAACCTAAACTAGCAGTGTCATTAAAAGTCCACTTCCATTCTCAAAACATTCTGTTTTCACTGTCAGGAAACGTATGGCTTTGTCCCCAGAACCAATGGGAAACCAAAAAAGTACTTTCGAACAACTTCCAAGGAACCAAATGTGGTTGTTTGTTTGTTTAAAATACTTTACCTCTACCCTGTCCCACTGCAAATGTGCCAACCTGATATTTTAGTTTACTCAGGCCATGCCCATTGTGGCATACGTTTCTGTTTGGAGGAAAATGCCAACTTAGGTTTCGTTTTCGTTTCTTGCTGTGTTTCTTTTACAGATATGTCATATGGTCTCGTTCATCGCTTTCAGAACGCACTGACTCCTAGGGCGCAGACTGACCGTCCTGTGTTCCATCAAGATGAGCTGATTATGGATACGTTTAGACGGTGATAATAATAACACATTTACAATGTTTTCGTGGGGAGAGAACACCCGTGATGGCTTCGGTTTAGTGAAATCGAATGATTTGGTAAAGGCGAACACGGACGGTTGCGTAAATTTCATACACCTGAAATCTCCAGTTACGCATCTTTCTGCAGGTAATAAAGTGGTCGCGTTCATCAGAAATAATGGGAAACAAGTGTCCCTCGCTCAGATGCAAGATGACAAAGATGGGAGAAGGATCACAGGAAAACTGAGTAAGCACCTTTCTATGTGTTTTTCCCCACCACAAGAGCCCACTTCTTTACTGAAATGCTTAAACAAAATGTTTAAATCGGCAATCAGCAGGTGAAACAATAACAAAGCGTCCTCTCCACCTGTTTCTGTATAAAGCTGAGGCATGGGGCTTGAGGAATGTAACCACTCTGAAATTCATAGATAGCGCTATTGATGCAAGGACGAACCATCCATGATATCAACATTATAGTTTTAACAATGTTTTGAGACTATACAGTGTTTGTTTACATGTACATTGTTTACGGACATTGGAGTAAAACAAGCTTATATTTTGAGTTCTGATGGGGTATGACAGTTGAACTAAGCTCGAGGCATTTCTAAGTTATATTCTTCAAGAATCAATGGGTACATGTTATTAACAATTGGATGAAGTAACTGCTAATTGCCCCTTTAAGCTATTTAATACATTTAATTTATATTTCATGTGTGTAGAGGGTGTGGAGTGCAGGGAGAAGATTCTGGCTCTGAGTTGCTGTGATGCACATATTATTTTACTGTCTGAAGAGGGCAGAGTTTTCTGCCTCACCCAATCATCCAATGTTCCCAGGTGGGTGCTTGACAGAAATGACACATCTCTCGGCTTAGGCCGACTCACATTTTAGTGGCTTCTGTCAATTGTAGTAATTGACCATGTTGTAATGATTACTTTTGGTTGTCTGTGTTTTCTCAGACCAGTGGGTAACTTGAATCACGTAATTCAGGTTGCATGTGGAGACCAGCATTCCATTGCACTAACCCAAGGTAAACAATCACATTCTAAATCACTCAGTTTGAGAAGGGATATGATAGGAGGCTGTCTGTGCTCTTTGAATGTCCTTTATACAAAATAGTCTCTGTTCCAGGTACGTAGATATCAACATGAGAATACTGGAAGAGATGGAGACCTGCACACTGTCAATTTTTTTTAAATATAAAATAAACAGAGGCTTTAATGCTAAAATAGAGATGTTTTATTGGGACATCATCTTGCCCAAAAGCCCATGAGTTTGAGAAGGTTCACAATAGACATTAGAAATAAAACGACATTTATCACATACTCTAACAATGCAGCATGTGTCCTGTGAGATTTCCTATGTATAAATATTATTTTACCTCCATTAGATGGTAAAGTGTTCACGTGGGGCCAGAACTCCAGCGGACAGCTGGGTTTGGGGGAGAGAGAGCCCAGCACCTTGTCTCCCCAGCCTGTCAAGTCTCTGTCAGGGATCCCCCTGGCTCAGATCACCGCTGGGGGAGACCACAGCTTCGCCCTGTCCCTCTCTGGAGCCGTGTTCGGCTGGGGCAAGAACAGCGCCGGGCAGCTGGGACTGGGGGACACAATAGGTACTGTATACACAAATATTATTAAATAATATCTCTTTCATTAATAGTTGGTATGTTTTAAAGAAAAGTAATACGTTTGATATGTTTGAAGCAGACAGTATGAGTAGATAATTTAATGTCAAATAGTATACGTAGATTTTTTTTAATAGCTTTTTCTTTTTACAATGGTCAAAACAGAAAAAGACAAGCAAAGAAAAAAATTGGTGAAATCTATTTTCTACAGACAGACCTGCTCCAGCTCCTGTTGATTGCTTGAATCTAAAGAAGACCGTTGCTGTTTCCTGTGGAGGGGAGCATACTGCTGTTCTGACAAAGGTTCTGACGTTTTTTTACACAACAATATTTCCAACTGATACTATGTTTTTTTCTCCCAGTACCATTAAGGTCTAAAGAATGTTTGGACCAATGATGTCTTGCTGGTTAGCATCACATACAGTAGAAACATTCATATCAACAACAGGAGCAGAACACATCCTCATGATAACTGTGTGAATGGCTTTTGTTCTAGGGAGGTTTCGTGTTCACATTTGGCTCGGGTCGATATGGACAGCTTGGACACAACTCTCTCAGAAATGAACTACGACCTCGACTGGTCGCCGAATTCTGGGGGGCAAAGGTGACCCAGATAGCATGTGGAAGGTATGTAGTTACTAGATTGATATAAGTCATGTGAATCTCTGTTAAATCATATATAGTCACACAAAGATCAATGGATGTAGCTTGGAGTGTCACTGGGTATATTATTGGATATATGCATTCTTAGGGATCACAGTTGATTTGTGATTTTTCCTTTACCTACAATCCTGTTTGTCAAATTAGAAACCACACATTGGCGTTTGTGGGCTCCTTCAAAAATATCTACTCATTTGGGCATGGAGAGCAAGGGCAGCTGGGAAATGGAGTCAAGATGGATCAGTCTGTGCCTCTGCCAGTACACCTACCACAGGGTAGTTAAAACATTCCTTTCCTTTGCATAACGTAACCTAATTAAAATGCAATACAGTACTTAGGCTGAAATGTTGGTCTCTGTGAAATGATAAAATAACAGGTTTATAACATCCTAACTGTTTTGGGTAACTTTCAGACCACATTGATGACCAGCAAATTGAACAAACCTTTGCTGGAGGAAACCATTCTTTTGCCTTGTGCAGCACTACTCAAGTAATGTGTTTACAGTTCAAAGTTTACAGTTAGTTTGTTCTGTTTGTCCTTAGTACTTAACATTGTTTTAATACAGTGCATAAAATTGTTATAACAGGAATCAGGAAAAGGGTTGAATGACTCCAATCTCGGAAAAGTGACTCAAACATTAGATGATGACATCATTAACAGATGGATCTCGGACTGTGACTCAAAATCATGGAAGACGATACAGAAGTTAGTATAATACAAATAAACCTGATGCCTAGGCTCAATACAAATACGCAACTCATGATGGTTGATAATTGGACAAGGCAACACAAACATACATGAGTCAGTGACACAAAACAACTACTGAAAAGATGAAGGTCTCAGGAACTTACATACACTGAACTATAAGAATCTTCACTTTTATTTTCAGGGAAATCACAAAAACATTCTCTTCTGCATCATGTTTAAATGGGAGCTTCCTGGACAAACGGTAAAAATGAACTGCCTAGCCATGAATGTTTTATCACATTATTGAATACTTTGTTTTATTGATGCATATTTAATAGTATTTATTGATCTCATCAATCACTAGCCGTGACAAACATTATCAAACCTCACTGAAGCACTCTGGCCTGGACTTGTCATTCGCCCGACTGGCTTTTCAAAAGCTGGCTAAAAAGAATAAAGTGCTAGCTGAGGTATCATTTAATTTATTATCTTTATGATCAGATACTTATTTTCAATAGTTCTGTTTGTTGTTCTTGATATTCAATTTGACCAGTCATTGATACTGTAAGCCACGATAAGTAATTTAGTTGTAACCCACACAAGCACTCCTGTTACGGTTCTAGGTTGAAGATGTTGTCCAGCGCATTCTCCTTCCCTCCCTGAGTAAGGATCCCATTGGGGTGGAGGGTCTGAGGGTGTACCTCATTATTCCTGAGCTCCTGAGGGTTCTCCTAAAACAACAACGTGGCATGGATATTACTGAGGCCTTCACTGCTGCCATCCTCAGACTGAACCCAGACAAGCTCCAGGTCCTTGGTAAAGTCACCATCCATCAGTATACCTTTTTTTCCATTCTCTTCTCTCGTCTTGACTTCTCTCCTCCCCTTTTCTTCTCTCTTTTTAAGATATAGCAGGTTTTGTGTGCTGTGGTATTAACTAAACTTTTGTCTAATTCCAATAGAGGGCCTATGGTCGACACTTCCCGACACCCCCTTCAGAACTCTGGTGAAAACATTCCACTATGTGTCAGCAGAGTATCTCCGTATGGTGGCAGAGGAGGATTATGCTGCTGAAAAACAATTTGAAGGGACTGTAAAGGTTATGGAGAGGCTGTATGAGGTAAATAAATATCCATTGCCATAATTGTGTGCCTTCAAAAAGTATTCATACCTCTTGACTTATTCCACATTTTGTTGTGTTGTATTCAAAATGTATTTAAAAAAAATGTTGTCCCCTCAACCATCTACACACAATACCCCATAATGATAAAGTGAAAACATGTTTGCAAATGTATTGAAAATGAAATACAGAAATATTTAATTTACATAGGTATTCACACCTTGATCAATACTTTATAGAAGCACCTTTGACAGTGATTACAGCTGTGAGTCTTTCTGGGTAAGTCTTTAAGAGCTTTCCACACCTGAATTGGGCAAACATTTTTCCATTATTCATTTCAAAATTCTTCAAGCTCTGTCAAATTTGTTGTTCATTTGCTAGACAACCATTTTCAGGTCTTTCCATAGATTTTCAAGTAGATTTAAGTCAAAACTGTAACTCGGCTACTCAGGGACATTCACTGTCTTCTTGGTAAGAAATTCCAGTGTAGATTTGGCCTTGTGTTTTAGGTTGTTGCCCTGATGAAAGGTGAATTCATCTCCCAGTGTCTGGTGGAAAGCAGACTGAACCAGATTTTCTTCTAGGATTTTGCCTGTGCTTAGCTCCATTCCGTTTTTTTTTTATCCTGAAAAACTCCTCAGTCCTCAACGATTACAAGCATACCCATAACATAATGCAGCCACCACTATGCTTGAAAATATGGAGAGTGGTACGCAGTAATGTGTTGATTTGGATTTACCCCAAAAGTTTGTATTCAGGACAAAAAGTGAATTGCTTTGCCACATTTTTTAGCAGTATTACTTTAGTGCCTTGTTGCAAACAGGATGCATGTTTTGGAATATTCCTATTCTGTACAGGCTTCCTTCTTTTCACTCAGGTTAGTATTGTGGAGTAACTACAATGTTGTTGACCCATCCTCAGTTTTCTTCTATCACAGCCATTAATTTAACTGTAACTGTTTTAAAATCACCATTTGCCTCATGATGAATTCTCTGAGCAGTTTCCTTCCTCTCCGGCAACTGAGTTAGGAAGGACGCCTGTATCTTACTAGTGACTAGGTGCATTGATACACCCTCCAAAGTGTAATTAATAACTTCACCATGCTCAAAGAGATATTCATTGTCTGTTATGTTTTTGTTTTTTTACCCTTCTTTGCGAGGAATTGGAAAACCTCCCTGGTCTATGTGCTTGAATCTATGTTTGAAATGTACTGCTCGACTGAGGGACCTTACAGATTGGAACAGAAGCCCTGGCATAAGAAAGAAATGAGTTAATTGACAATGTCAATGAATATGTCAAAGAATCTATACTGAATTGAATTAATTAGTGTTGACTTGTATCTGTGGGGTACAGAGACGAGGTAGTCATTCAAAAATCATTACTACACACAGAGTCCAGGCAACTTATTATTTGACTTGCTCAGCAAATGTTTACTCCTGAACTTATTTAGGCCATAACAAAGGGGTTGAATAGTTATTGACTCAAGACATTTCGGCTTTAAATGTTTCATTAATTTGTAAAAATTCCCTAAAACACAAGTCTACTTTGACATTATGGGGTATTGTGTGTTGGCCAGTGACCAAAAAAATCTAAATTTGATCAATTTGAAATTCAGGCTGTAACACAACAAAATGTGGAAAAAGTCCAGGGCTGTGAATACTTTCTGAAGGCACTGTATTTGTATGTATGGAGAAAATGTGCAATGTTGTATGCTCCCTTAACCTCTGTTTTGTTCAGGTCAATTGCAACAGACGCATCAAAATTGCGGCAAGCAATTTCCACATCAACAGAGCCAATCGTATGCTTCAGAATGTGAGTAGCCTATCTCATAAAATGACTGCAGGTTGGTATGAAAATGGGTAATTATGTTCATGATGTCACTGAAATCTACAAAGAGTGGAAAATGATTTAGTCATTTCTAATCCTCTTTAGATGCTCAACACACTTGTATATTGTGACTACCTAAATCTTCCCGAGGTAAGCCATGAAAGTCAACACCAATCAATTGAATTCAGAATAGATTATTTGAAATATTCATTGACATTGTTGATTAACTAATTTCTTTCTTATGTCAGGGTTACTTTGATACATTTCACCGACAATCCTGCATCTTCAACACAGAGGCTAAATGTATGGTTTATCAATTGGAACTCAATTACAGCGTAAGTTGTTTCCAAATGTGGTGTTTATTAAAAAAAGGTACCACATTCATTTACTACACTGCTATCAGATTTGAAAAATGAAGGCTAAGTGTTGCCATATCTCAAATGTGTTCCTTTTTTAGTTTGTCCTAGGTGGACTGTTAGCCTTTTGGGTCCCTACAATACATGTGAGGAGAGAGAGAGCCCTGGAAGATGCTTTCCAGCACCTTCGACAAAGTGGGCACAACTTCACAATGCCTTTGAAGGTTGGTGTTAGCTAGGTTTTATAGTTTTTTTGTGTGTAAAATGTTCATTTTGACTTTGTAGCTATAAATAAGAACTGAACTGAGAAAAGAGTAATGATTAAAAAAGTAATACAAACACCAGGACTTTGTACTTATTTTAACATCTACCTCTGTATTAGGCAAAGTATTTTCATTTCCAAATCCTTATTTAGGAGTAAATAGCATATTTTTTTTGTCTCCAGGTGAAGTTTCAAGCAGAGGATGGTGTGGATGAAGGTGGTGTTTCACTGGAATTCTTCAGCCTCCTGGGGAGGGAACTTCTCACAATGGAACCAAAGACACTGGAGGTTTACGAGGACTCTGGACTTGCGTGGTTCACAACAGATGTATGATCCATATTCAATTACAAATTGTTCCCAGATTTAACTCAATATTTCCCCCACAATGTTTTTGTGTTATTTACCAACTTAGAAATATCAATTATTAGAAATGTATATAATCTGTTATACTTATATTATACTGTTAAATATTGAAAGTTCTGAATAGATTATGGCATTCTGTTTTTTTCAATCCATAGTGCGGCGGTATTACTGATGAATTCTACTTACTTGGGCTGCTCTGTGGGAAGGCACTCTATAATCAGTGTGTTCTGAACCTCTGCTTTCCTCTGGCTCTCTTCAAGAAGCTTCTGGGTCTGACTACAACATTGGATGACCTTAAAGAGCTGTCTCCAACTGAAGCAAGGTACAATTATTCTGCTGAAAAAACTATACAGGTTACTGCCAAAATAAAGAAAACACCAACATAAAGTGTCTTAAAGTTCCAATGCAAACATTTTTTTAAATCTCACTATCAAGTCATATCTGGGTAACAATTAAGCACCTTACTGTGATTGTATTCAATTAAAATGGTCAAAAAGAGCAAAAAAATAGCTTCTTAGCAGAGGACAATTTCTCAAGCAAGAATTTTGCAAGGACTGTCAGAGTGGTCTGAGTGAAAATGTGCTGTTATTGGCAGAGAGGTTTGGAACGCTCTTTCTTATTGGACTATTAACGAATTTACTTCATGGTGATGTCTGATCATCTGATGGAGATTTGGAAGGCCAAAACTCAGTCTCCACAAAACTTGCACTAAACGTGAATTATGATAATGTGGATATATATATATATGTATATGTCTTCAACTGCTGGCTGTTGATTTAAAGAATCCATACTACTGTATCTAAAAACATTTCAGGATAATGTGTTTCAATACTCCAGCAAAGTTAAGGTTTTGTCTCCTTCAAGTTGGTGGTTCCTCAGTTGCCACTAGTTTGGGTGTTACAAAGCACTTCATTTTAAGTGTAGTTGTTGTTTTAGAGATACTATTATATATCTGCTCAAATCACATTTATCGTTTGTTTGTTTAAAATCAGTGGCTTGCAGAATGTGTTGGATGAAGATGATGAGTTAGTTGAAGCAATGGATTTGGTTTTCATGGTAAGAGAGAATTGATACCTTTAGCCATTTTTGGTAGCCTACACAGGTAACCCCAGCTGATGCTGTAATAATCTTTATTGTCTTTCTAAGTACAAAGGGCAAGAACTGATACCAAATGGAGAGGAGGTCCCAGTTACCATGGTCAACAGGTATATTTGATGACAATAATCTTATCAACATATGAATCTTATGATTCTCTTGAACTAACAAAATGATTCCACAGGAAGTTTTCTGAACTGATAAATAAACATTGGTCTGCCATATATCATTCACAGGAAAAAATATGTTGACTTGTATGTTGACATGAAGCTCAACAAGTCGGTGCAGATTCAGTTTGCAGTCTTTGAGAGAGGCTTCCACAAAGGCTTCCCTATACAGGCATGGAGGATGTTTCTACCTGAGGAGCTGATGACACTTCTACAAGGAGATGACAACTACGAGTGGGACAAGTTGAGAGAGGTAAAGTTCAACCTGCTTGGATATGTCATAAAAGTACATAAGCAATAGAATATGGAAGTTCATACATGTTTGGTAGCCTATCCTGTTTGGTCCCATCCTGTTTGGGCTATACAGTCTATGGCTATAATACAGTGGTATGGTCTATTGTACATGCAGTTGTTTCGTTATGTTTTTCTCTGCACTAACAGAATGCCAAGTATCAAGGATATAGGCCCACAGATGACATCATCCAGAACTTCTGGAGGGTTTTCACAGAGTTCTCAGAGGAGGAAAAGAAGAAGTTCTTAAGTGAGTTAACAGACAGTTAATTAAACTTAAATATGTAAATAATTGTATAGTTCCAGAAATGCTTGGTCAGTGGATAATTATTATCCTCTAATTTCTAACTTCTAGCTTTTCTGACTGGAACGGACAGACTGCCCAGAGGACAAAGTCTCTCCAAACTGCAGATGCAAATCACGTCTTTGGGCAGCACTGACGCTGATGAATATTATCCGAAAGCACAAACGTGCTCTGTGACATTATGCCTCCCTAACTACAGCAGTATCGACACACTACAGGAGAAGCTTCTCCATGCTATCACCCACTGTGATGTGTTTGGAGATTTTTGAAATTGTTAAACTGGGAAGCATGTAGCATTTTTTAAATATTTGTTTATCCTCACCAGTCATTATTATTATTATTATTATATTCATGTTTTAAGTCAATAAAACACATTCAGAGCTAACAACTGAACATCTTCAAACATATTAAGTCGTCTTAAATATAGTTTTCCTATTTAAATTACTTCAGTATTGCACAATATGGACCAATATAAATATGTATTTCTTGACATGTTCTACTCATGTTTCCTTCATGCACTGGGATAACTGGATACTTAAAGACCTCTGCTGTTTGAATATCTAAACGACGTGCTGTCTTTGTTAATAAAAATGTTAAACTGCGAATGAGTGCCATAGTAAAAAGAGCCACTGTTAATAAAGATTTGTTGTGGAAGTTCTAGTGCAATACTGTTTTTTAGGAAGTTATGCAAGTACATCGCATGATTCGGCTAGATTTTGCTGACACCAGTCATGCCCGCCACTAGATTCAATACCCACAAAGTCATAAACCCCGCCCTTTTCTGAAATGTCTCTTCATAAAATGTGATGTAACACCTTACCCTAACAGCACTGATAAACGTATGCCTAACGGAGTCTTAAATGAAGACCAAACTGCATTTTTTTGGCCAATTGTATGGCTGTGGAATCTGACTTTGTGGGTATAGAAGTATAAACCCAAAGTCACATGTTGAGTGACGAAGAGCATCAACCTACATCACAACTTCCTTGTTATTGTCGAAACGCCCAGCTAGTGGAATTCAGGAATGCATCTCTACAGGTAAAACACATGCTATTTGTTGCTTTAAATCACGTAGCTACGTTTTGTGCAATTGATTACATTTCTATATTTGAACGTTGAAGAGTCTGTGAAATGCAGATAGATTCACTAGATTGGCTAAATATGGCAAGCTTGCTAGTATTCTGCGAAATGGACGCATTTGTAAATCTCGTTAAGCCCTACCCGTTAGCTGTCGTTTTTATCCGTATAGCTAGTTACCGACCGCTAGCGAATACGATGGAGTTGACACGATTGACTAGCTACTGTAACTATTTTACATAGTTATAGGCTATAGCTAACTATATACAGTAGCTATAGGGCCATATGGTGGTCACGTCCAGACGATATTGGATGTACGCATAGAGCAATAGTTGGAATCTTACGTCAGCCAAAGTACATCCATCTGCTAGCGCAAGCTCGGAATCATTCCTTGCATATTCATTCATTGTCAATGTAACCCTCTTTCTGTCGTAACCATCACAACAACTATCATCATCCATAAGGCCTCTATCTAGCAATAAGCCACATAGGTAACTATGACACATGCAGAATGAATGATGTGTATTGTCTGAGCATGACAGATTGTAGTTGCATTTGTAAACTGAAAGTGCCACTTGACTTCTAAGGAAAGGAGGGGCCCATGTCTCCATGTTTACTCCCAAGAGGGCACCGAACCTTTAGAGCAGTCTCTCTCTGCCTTCACCTTGGCTAACTCTGTCCATAGCACGCACGTTGGGAGTGGATTGCGTTAAGGCAGGACAGTTTGGGGCTGCTTAAACAGGGATTACAGAGGCACTGGGTTTATTTAAACAAGCTGGTGGTGCTTCCACCTTATCTTTTCACCGCTCACGTCACACACTCACACCCAGGGCCAGGCTCCACCCCCAGCAGAGTGTTTACCCAGCCTCGCTTCATTTTTAAAACATGATCCAACATATCAGATGATGAGTGCACTGTAAGGGCCAATGATGTGATCTTACTACCATCTGACACCCTACTTCTTCTCCTCCTCTCCCCTGTTTCTCCCTTCCAGACTTGTGATTTACACCAAGGGGAGAAGGCAGGGCCGCCTTCTAGCCTGAAGCTCTCCTCCTTCTTCCCCTCCTGTCTTTCACTCTCTCCTTCCCCTCCTTCCCACTCTAAGCCATGATGCTGTGTTGGGGCAGTACTGTGGAGGGCCAGCTGGGTATCGGCGGAGCGGGGGACCCAGTGTACGAACCCCGAAGCTGCCAGGCGTTCAATGGGCGTGGCCTGAAGGAGGTGGCGTGCGGCGGGCGCCATTCGCTATTCCTGTTGCGTGATGGGAGAGTGTACACGTGCGGCTCCAACCGCTGTGGGCAGCTGGGCCACGACAAGCCGGGGGACTCGCCAGGTAAGCTGCCAGTACCAGCCAATTAGCAATCTGCAGATGTTAGCTAACAAGCTAACACTGTTTGATGTTTATTTGTTTTTAAAACCTGTTTTTGTTGATATTGTGGGTGGATTAAAAAAATATGCTATACTGAATGCCCAATCTAGTGGAATATTCCATCTTATTGTACTTGGCTGCAACTCTAATGTGTAAGCGCAGGGAAATCTGCCAATGAGCAGATTTGTTCTCTACTATAATGAAACGTTATACCTGTGTCACAACGTTTGTTTAGACCCCACCTCCTTAATACTACAGTAGCATTTAATCACTTTTGCAATGCAGACTATATGAATTCATGGTGGATTAGGTTATATTTACTAAACAGAGGGATAATGCCTGGGAGGAAGGAGGTATGACAATCTTAAAGCTCATGTTATTTATGACATTTAGTGTACGTCCCAATTGGCACCCTATTTCCTATAAAGTGCACTACTCCTACAGTGTAAAAGTAGTGCACTATAAAGGAAATAGGGAGCCATTTGGGATGAATCCTTACTGGTAGCTCACTGGCTCCTAGGCTAAGCCAGGAGAGTTGATAGGTTGGAGAAGCACTATTTCTAGGACTCAGGAGTGTGTTGTCACTCACATGGCTGTTTAATGAGACCATACACTTGACGACTGCTTCTGGAGACTACTACAAAACGTTGATTATTGTTGGAAGCACTCCCTTTGCCACCAGTCATTCTCAGAGCACCTTCTCATTTAATAGGCCTATTTATTAACCAGTTGGGCCGATAACACCAGCTTTACCATACGCAAAGGCAAGGATAGTTTTTTTTTCTCTGTACTGAAAGTGATCAGTCTTAACTTAACTGGTGACATTTTATACTTTTTGGGGAATTATATTAACAGTGGACTGACTAATGGACAAAATACTGAAACATTGTTTTTGAGTGAATTATATTAACAGTGGACTGACTAACGGACAAAATACTGAAATATTGTTTTTGAGTGAATTATCCCTTTAAAGCGTCTATCCTTAGTTGAAACAATAACAAAGCAGACACCCCACCTCTATTTTGGTAAAAATCTGAGGAATGGGCCTGGAGATATTTAAATGCTCTCAAAATTATAGGCAGAGCAATGTATGAAAGGACTGACCACCCAACATATTCAACTTATAGTTTTAAGCATGTTTAGAGTCTATACAGTGTTTGTTTACTATTACAATGTTTGCAAACATTGGAATAAAACAAGCTAATATTTTGGGATCTGATGAGGGTTGACAGTTGCAGAAAGCTCATGACTAATTTATAAGTTATATTTTTCAAGAATCAATGGGTAGGTCTATGTATAATTTGCAGTCCAAAATTTAAGCCCAAAAATGGATGCAGCAACTGAAGATTCCCAGTTAAGGTTTCAATGTTAAACGGAGCCAATCTGTTATTTTGTAAATAATCCATTATCGAAACAAGGAAAAAAAATCCTTATTTTACCAGGTAAATTGACTGAGAACACATTCTCATTTACAGCAACGACTTGGGGAACAGTTACCGGGAGATGAATGAGCCAATTGGAAGCAGGGGATGATTAGGTGGCCATGAAGGTATGAGGGCCAGATTGGGAATTTAGCCAGGACACCAGGGTTAACACCCTTACTCTTACGATAAATGCCATGGGATCTTTAGTGACCACAGAGAGTCAGGACACCCCTTTAACATTCCACCCGAAAGACGGCACCCGTCTAGCGAAAGAGGGGAGATATAACATCAACATAAGCAATAGCCTGAAAATGATTCTACACAGTGCAATATCCCCAATCACTGCCCTGGGACATTAGGATATTTTGGGGGGGACCAGAGGAAAGAGTGCCTCTTACTGGCCCTCCAACACCACTTCCAGCAGCATCAGAGGCAAGCCAGCAGTGAGATGCAGGGTGGTGTGCTGCTGGCATATAAGACTGAGACTCAATGCCCTATAATAGTATATTTCTGATACACAGGTAGTTTGTATGACGCTGCAGTACAATACTGTATGCTGTGAAATATCTTTCTCCTTTCATCTTATGAGTGGTTTCTACTGTGCTGTGCGTGCCTGCATTCCTATGAAGCTGCTGCTCACAGCTATATCGCATGCAAACCACCACCACTACCACCCAACCACTCTCTAGGCTACATGGTCGGCCACACAGATTTGTGTACAGGAACTGAGGCACGGCAGGAGGAGACTTGTTGGGATGCATTATTTAGTCATCACACACGTGTTCTTGACTTCCAATTCTCAGGCGATATTTAACTATAATTATATCTGCTAAAGTGCTGAGGTAAAATGTATAATGTTAAGGTACATAATTTTTAAGATACAAATTAAATAATTGAATTTGAAAGCAAAGCAGTCTGATGAAACCTATAGGCCTAATGCTGAAACATATTGTTTTTTTAAATAATAAATAAGTACTTTTCTCCAAGAGTGATTGAACATATTAAGAAATGACTGACATTAACCCCTGTTTATTTTGCATTAATTTCTTCCTAACATGCCTTCATGATAAGTGAAAATGAAATGTGGAGCTAGATAGTTAGAAAGTACTGGGACATTCCAGAAGATGGTTGGTCAGATAGTGTATCCACACTAAATACTTGAAGTGGGTTTGGTCTCTATGGCTTCCAGACAAAGGCCTAGCATAACCTTCTAGAATGCTCAGAGTAGAAGATACATTGAGAAAAGACACTTCCTTTTCCCATCCACAGTATAGTCTAAGATGCACCAGTCCTAAAACTGGTACAGGTGTAAAATCTTAATTTGACCAGTTTCTCACAGCAGGAAAATAATCCTGCAGCAACCGGAAATGTGAATTATTGTGTGGGTTATAATTCATGTCTGTTTTTGTAGTGGTTGATACATTTTTGAGGGCAAATAAAGTCAGACATTTAAAAGTGTAAATTATAAACTTTAGAAGCCTTTTTAATCCTTGAATAGACTACACGTTTGTGTTTCCTGCTATGCAGGACATTTCCTGAAACAACCGGGTGATCAAATTAAGATTGTGCATTAGTAGATGTGGATCGTTCATTCTAGACACTAGTCTTTCTAGAGAGCCTGGCTAAAGTCTGTCATACCCTCCCCTCCCTCCCCACTCCTCCCTCCTCCTTACCCCCTAGAACTGGTGGTGGCCCTGGACACCCAGAAGATAGGGGTGGTATCGTGCGGCCAGGCCCACTCCATGGCGCTGAATGAGCAGGGCCAGGTGTTTGCCTGGGGGGCCGGTGGAGGGGGCCAGCTGGGACTGGGGACCGCTGAGGAGACCGTCCCAATCCCCAGGTGACCCAGCATGCTAGAACATACATTATTGAAGCTTTGCTGAGGAATAGCCTACTGGAAGAGGTACATGAAAACCAATGGAATTGTGAGAACTACATGTGATGGCTAAATGCTACGGGCATAGACTTTTTTTAAACCAGACCCGCAACATAGCGAGACTTCCAGGAAGGCTTACGAAACAGACCAGGTTGGGTTTGAGAAGTCAATGAGAGAAGTGAGAAATTCTTGGTTAATTTTCTTGAAATCTAAATGCACAACCTGAGATGCTAGCCAATGTCTTCAGTAGTTAAACATGTTATCACTCAAACCTCGTGAAAATGCCAAACTGACGTTTTGATTTTCATCAAAAACAACTTTGTCGGAGGAGTGCCTTTGATTTGACGACCTGCACATGCACAGTTCGGCGCTAGACGACCGTTCGACCCGATGACGGGTTTCTGCGCATGGGCTTAGCTAGCCAACGTCTCCATGACATCACCTACAGTGTCATCGGTGATTTCTATTTAAGAAGCAGTTTCTGCCCATCTTCATACTGTACTTTGCTGGGAGGGTTACAAAGGCTACAACACGTACGGTGTTCTAGATGTTGACTATACAGGGATTGTAAAGCTAACTGTACATTGCATGTAGTTGGTTAAAATCTGCCAAATACTGCATAGTTGTTCAGGCATTGGCCTCGCAACTCAATGCATCTCCTGTATTTCTCAGGCTGATCAAGAAGCTGTGCGAGCATCGCATCTCTCAAATAATGTGTGGCAACAAGCACTGCATCGCACTCTCTAAAGGTGAGAATGAAGCCAACAGCAACACCTCACACTACCACTGATACTGTAGCGCTACACACCAAAGTTACATGCTTAACAGCTCATGCTAGGCTAATGCTAGGTTAATGCCAGGCTAATGCTAGGCTAACCCCCTCTTTTCTCTCCCAGACGGTCAGCTGTTCACGTGGGGCCAGAACTTGAGCGGTCAGCTGGGTTTGGGGAAGGGAGAGCCCAGCACCTTGTCTCCCCAGCCCCTCAAGTCTCTGTCAGGGATCCCCCTGGCTCAGATCACCGCTGGGGGAGACCACAGCTTCGCCCTGTCCCTCTCCGGAGCTGTGTTCGGCTGGGGCAAGAACAGCGCCGGACAGCTGGGGTTAAATGACAAACAGGGTAGGCTAACTAACTTATACGTCGATGAGACATACGTAGAGAGAAGTAATGCACCCCAATAGACTGATGAAGCCTGTTGGACTACAGACCCATTGCTATATGGGTCCAAATGCCCAATCGTTTCTCCGATTATGTGATTAAATGAATGATGGCTTGTAAGCAGTTTATAAGCAGACCTTCATATAAAGCAATGTGATGTTCTGAAGGTAACACGGAATATGTGCGCGTGTGTTTTATTTCCTTTCTACAGACCGGTCTGTCCCTTGCCACATCAAGTTCCTCAGATCCCAAAAAGTGGTTTATATCAGCTGTGGAGACGAGCATACAGCTGCCCTCACCAAGGTGAGGAACACAACTGTCCTCCTGCGTATCTGTCTGTTATGTGTTTATAGTCTTGTGATGAAGCTCTCATATAGTCTTCAGATGATGGTGGGTTTTGAGAAAGCACAGTACTGAAAAAGGACCTGCTGTCTCGTAAAACCTTTAATCCATGAACGTGTTCATGCCTTTGAAGAATTCTCATGTTTGTTTTGGAGGGTGAGGAATATGCATGTGGAATTGTATCAAGCTATGACAGACTGTCCTTCAGCATTCCTTCTCACATCCTTTATTGTAATTGAAGCTTCGCTCTGTGTTTGATTGACAGGATGGGGGTTTGTTTACGTTTGGGGACGGCTCTCGTGGTCAACTGGGTCATGACTCCACCAACAACGAGCCTCTACCCAGACAGGTGCAGGAGCTGATGGGCAGCGAGGTTTCCCAGATTGCCTGTGGCAGGTACTGCACAACGTAGCCTGGTCAGCGTAGCATAACCTAGCAAAGCAAAGCATAGCCTAGCAAAGCATAGCTTAGTATAGCATAGCAGTATAATATAGTACAGTACAGGTTTACATCAGTTAAGTTATGGTATGACTACTTGCCTTCTCTGTCCTAGATTCCTCATACTCTCTTTCTATCCTCTCCGTCTGGGTTTCAGACACCACACCCTGGCGTTTGTGCCTTCCTCCGGTCTGGTGTATGCTTTCGGGTGTAACACCAATGGTCAGCTGGGCACCGGGACACGAGGTGACATCAAAAGCCCACTTCCTGTCAAAAGCAGCCTCACAGGAAGGCTCACAGGAAGTCCTCGTCATATGTCAGGTAACTGGATGACTCCAGTTGGGAAGAAGAGAATGCAGGGAAATGAGGCAAGGCAGAATCAGGGAGCTGTTGCTTGAGGAAAATGTCCGGCCTGTTGTAGGAGCAAGTCAGAATAGACGAGAACGCATAGGACGTTAAATGGAACAGGCACACGAGAGCAAGGACTTGTTCAGATACATCCACAGCTTATTCAGTGATTCATATAATGTACTGTATATAAAACTATGACTGTAGGGAGGAAGATCACTAGATCACTATAATACGCATATTAACCATGCGTATTAAAAGTCTATGAATGGGATAAATTCAATGTTCAAAGAATTAAATAGTATCAAAATATCCCCATGTGGTAAAATGTTTGACATTATTTCAGCACTGATTGATGGTCTTTGAGGCGGATTGCTTAGCTTGTATTGCTTTCCTGCCATCTAGTGGACTAAATCAAAATCTAGGGAGCTTCTCGGTGTAGGGCAGCGTTTCCCAAACTGGGGAACCCAGGGGGTGCACATTTAGTTCTTTGCCCTAGCACTACACAGCTGGTTCAAATAATCAACTCGTCATCAAGCTTTGGTTCTTTGAATCAGCTGTGTACTAGAGCAAAAACCAAAACATGCACCTTTTGGAGTTTGGAAAATGCTTGTGTAGGGCGAAGATGCCCCTAGACACTGATCTTGGATTAGCATTTTTCCCCCACTAATAGTTAAGATTAGAATTGGGGGGGGGGAGCTGATCCTCGATCTTTCTCAAGGGGAAACTTCACTCAGGAGCTATTTCCTATAAGCATAAACTGTTCCTGTAAGTCACCACAATGTTGTTGAGCTAGCCGATTTTTAAACCAACAGTCAGTAACTCTTCCCTCTCCTTTCCTCTTTCTAGGGCCTGATCATTATGCCATTACAAAAATCAACTGTGGAGGGGACCATAACTTCCTATTGTACTCAGATGAAAAGGTAAAGGACTTCACATAATCGTTTCTCAGCTTTTGGTCATTAACTGATGTATATGTACAGGCACCGTATTCATAAAGCATCTCAGAATTGGAGTGATCTAGGATCAGTTTAGCATTTTAGATCATAATGAATAAGATCACATGCACAGGGGGGCCCTGATCCTAGATCAGCTCTCTTACTCTGAGACGCTTTATGAGTACAGGCCCAGACATTGAATTGAAAGACATAGAATTTTCTCTTTCAGGGATGGGAAGAATATGCTTTAGACCAGGGTTCTCCACCCTGTTCCTGGAGAGCTACCCTCCTTTAGGTTGTTTATCCAATCCCAGTTGGAACTAACCTGGTTCAGCTTGTCAACCATTTCATTATTAGAATCAGGTGCACTAGATTAGGGTTTTAGTAAAAACCTACAGGACGGTAGCTCTTCAGGAACATAGTTAGAGAGCTCTGCTATAGACCTAGTAGTGAGGAAGGATGCTGATGTGTTTTGTGAGCCAGTTCTAGTTTTCTGCCACTAAGTGGAGCTGCTGCTCCAGTTATTTACCAGCTAGAATGTCTGGATGGTCTCTGCTCTGGACAGAGAGATCTAAGACCAAGGCTATGTCCCAATTATTTGTCCTACCTCCCAGAATGTGCACCTGAACTGGTTCGAAAGAAAAGACTGGTGTAACAAATATGGTGAAAACTCCCTCTAGCCGATGCCTCCACCAATCCAGTGCTTTTAGATTTGTGGGAAGTAGTGAATGAGATATTACTGTGATGCACCCCAAGTAGGCTACATCTGTCTACAACGGATATCCTCCTGTTGATTGCCAGGAATGTGACTTGATAACACCAACACACAGATAGATACTCTCTCTACAATGTACTTGGACCTCTCAGAGTATTTATTTTATCTGCAAGTGGGAAAGGGAATGAACCCAAAACACACGTCTCTGGATAGCCTTGTAATGTCTACAGTGGAAGCGCTATCGAGAATATCGTTGCTAAATGTAGCCGACTGACTAGCTGATGTGCTACGTTACCTTGACTCCCCCTGACCCCCTTCTCTCCTCTACAGAGTTCCACCCCTCCTGAAGACTTCCGCGTCACTAACATCAGTAGAAGCATCTCTTTGATAAATGATGCCAGTTTGAATACGTGGAGGATGAAACTCCTAGACAACACAGATTCCACTATCACCAAGTAAGTCAGTGATATGAGTTATTTGTGGATTCGATTTGTCTTGAAAATATTTTTTTGTGAACAATTGTTTATCGTTTCCTATGCGGAGAATGACATTTCTTTTAGCAGGACGATGATCCTGTGGTGACCCTTTTTGGCTTCAGCAGCTGGAAGCTCTATACCACTCTGATGACTGGTATCCGTTTGATCTTGTTTCAATTGATTGATATCATTTCCTGCATTTATGTCTTGGTCTCCCTCTGCTTTTAGTGACGTCATTCTCCTGCTGTCTTCCACCGCCTGTTGGAACGCCAGCTTCCTGGATGAGAGGTGAGCATTGATCGACAGCCTATCCAGTTCTTTCCCCTGTTTGCAAGGAGACCAGGAAAGGAAGCCATGAGTCTCTCTCTTATGTCTTGTGGGAAAAGGCAGAGCGTTCACAGAGGACAAAATCATGTCCTTAATGTCCTTGTCCGACCAACACTCATTCCCATCATGTGCCTACAATTCAGAACTGCTGACCTTAGGGGAAGAGACTCCAGGGAAATACTCCTATCTAGACACACTGTACAGACACACAGAGATTCCATTAGAGATCCGTGCGGAGATAAAGCGCAGATGGCGTGTATGAGGGAGGGGTGGTCATTTTGTGCTGATTCTCCGCCAGATGCCTATCACTTCATGGGAACGACCCTAGTTCCGAGCCCATCAGCGTAATGGTGTCCTCTAGACTAGAGAAGACCAATAAGCACCTTACTGTATGTCCTGCCCTCTCTGCTAAAGCAGTCTGTCCTAAAACCTACTGGATTTAACAGTTATATAAAACACTGGCAGGTTAAGCCATTAGCTCAACCGAGAGGGAGAGAAACTGACAATGTGTTGCTGGTAGTATGTTATGTTCCCAATCTCACATCTGTTATTGTTTGTAGAGGTCACTCATTTGTGATGGCATCATGTGGGCCGCCCAAGAACGTCTGCACGGTGTTCCTAAAACGAATTGTCTCAATTTGGACCCTTAGAGTATGAAACACACACACACACGGCATGCCACAAAGCTGCCTGATTCCGGTGGGTACAGAAGCACTGTTCCCTAGCTAGCATAACGCCTCTCTACTTGTTAGTGCTTGTCGTTCCGGTCGGAGTCTCTGTTTACCAAACAGTCACACAAAGCCAAATCTGGTTTATTATGGCTGAATTATTATTATTTTTTATCAATATCTGGAGGTTGTCTGTAAATAGTCGCTGTCCTTCATGCCTTTGAGTTTTCTGGGCTTTGTGGTGTTTCTCTCTCTCTCACACACACACACAACACCCCTGGCAGAGTTCACAAGATAAAGCAGTGAATGTGGTTTGGAATGGGCTTAAATACATGGAGGCTCTGACTAGACTTAATGTATGGTCCCTGTTCATCCCTAGGTCTGTGTGTGTGTGTGTTTCTGTTTAGGTCTTCAAGCTCTATACCCTGCAGTGAGCTCACACAACTGCCACGTGCCCAGTTAGAACAGAAGCTAGAGACTCTATCTAACCCAGAGGAACGTGTTGTGTGTTCTATTCATCAATGGTTCTACACAAATTCCTGGATTTAGTCCATCCGTTTATTTATATCTCTGCTGATGAGTTTTTAAAGGGATGTTCTTGTATTTTGAGCGGAACTTCCCTTTTAAGCGCCACAGTTAAAACTGATGAAAAGTCTGGGTAGTTTATCATGTGGTTCTCTGTTTGGTAATTTTTTGGGGGGGATTGGTCTTAAAGGCTATTTTGTTCTTTGTTTGTTCCCCCAGTGATGACAGCCATTTTAAGACCAACCCTAAAGTCCCTGGCATCGATCTCAACTCAGTTCGTCTGCTGTTTGAGACACTCAGTAAACCGCCCTTCGCCAGACTATTGGAGCAGGTAACGACTCTTGTGTACCATGTCTTATCCCAATACCTGAAAGCGGGACCCTCCCTATGCTCAAAAACCAGGGTATGCATAGTTAAAGTGGCCTCCTTCCATCATCTGTACTGATATGAAAACACAGTGAAAAGCAATATGAATGATGACCACTGGGTTTCAGGTCTTTGGTTCTTTCACATAGGAGCAGGTGAAGGAAAGAAGATGAGGAGAAAACACTTTAGGCACTAAAGGTACACTATGTAGAAATCGCTCAGCCATTTCCTGGTTTGTAAAATTCAAATAGTTCGCATGATTTCAGTTTACGTGACACAACAAGCAAGTATAGTGTAGGTAATCATTGTACCATCTAAACCGCTGTGAAATATATTTTCCATAACCACAAATATTGGTACACATAGATCTACCGCTTCTTAACTTGCTTACAATGACAGATCAATAACTCACATTTATATGTACATTTGGTTGGGTCGCCCAAAAAGTGACATATTGCAGCTTTAAAGATGGAATCTGCAGTAGGGGGAAGCAGCGCCACTGGCCACCCCACCAGGAGCGTTGCGCTGCATGAGAAAAAAAGAAGTACATGTGCTCTTCTATTGCGCGTGCAGTGATGTCTGATGGGAAAAAACTGTTGTTTGCAGTAACTTGTAATATAGCAAACGGACGTGGCTGTTTCACCATTAAATATTCTAGATTTCATTGAGATGTACCCCAGGTTTTGACTATCCAGCTACTTGGTTCTATCCATCTACTCATAAACGTGTTATGGCTGAGGCCGGTAGATTTGAACTGAGCGAAATAATGGCATTTACAAATCCCCTTTACAGGGTCATTGTCATGGCAACCCTATCATACAGAGTCATGGTTTATGTTTTGACTCAAATGCAATATTTTAGTCCAAGGACACAAAGCCTTGTCTGTCTGTCAACATACTGACTCAGATCTCTAGCCACTTTAATAATTAAAAATTGAATGCAATAAACGTGTCACTTTAAACAATGGCACTTTATATAATGTTTACATACCCTACATTACTCATCTCATATGTATATACTGTACTCTATACCATCTTGCCTATGCCGTTCGGCCATTACTCATCCATATATTTGTATCTACATATTCTTATTCATTCCTTTACACTTGTGTGTACAAGGTAGTTGTTGTGAAATTGTTAGATTACTTGTTAGATATTACTGCATGGTCGGAACTAGAAGCACAAGCTTCAAAAGGGTTTTTCAGCTGTCCCATAGGATAACCCTTTTTGGTTCCAGGTAGAACCCTTTGGTTCCATGTAGATTCATCTGTGAAAAGGGTTATACCAGGAACCAAAAAGGGTTCTCCTATGGGGACAGCCGAAGAATCCTTTAAGGTTCTAGATGGCATCTTTTTTTTCTAGGAGTGTACGGCGTCTGTTAGACCTAGCCAGCAGCACTTTGGACTGAGCTATGTAGTAGAGTAAAATAGGGGTGTTCAGGGTACACCGCCCCCCTACGCTTTGTTTTGATGGCTGGAGAGTATCATAGGCCACGGCATTGAATTCCCATGCCACATATGAACTATGTCCCCCGTTGACTTCTGAAATGGTACAGCACACTTTACGCATCATCTAAGTAAGATCAACACATACTCTGCTGGGTTTTGATTGTTTCACGCAGAATGCCTACTGGACTGAGGTCATGAGGTTCAGAGCTAGCTAGCCCACTAATAATATGTTAGGGATTTTGGGGCTTCTCAATCTAACTTGATTTATTGTGTTCTATAAAGATCAGGCAGCATTAGCAACCAGCCAACCACAGGAGGCCTCTCCCAAAACATTTTCCTGTGATGTTTTTGTCCCTTTGCCGAGTCCAGCTAATCCTTTAGATTTTGTAAAAAGCTATCCTTGTTCCGACATAAAAAAAAAAAGATATATTGTATCATTTTGGTACAGTATTGCAATGTTGAAAATAAATTTCTTAGTCAATATCAAGTATCTCAATTCTTCACCATCGGTCAGTCATAGTTTAAATTTATAAAACTTCAGGTACTCTACTTAACTCATATCATAATATACTCATTTAGTTACATCTGCATTAGCAAATGAAAATAACAAGCATTGTGATGTACAGTGAACCGGTTGTACGGACAGCTGTTAGGTGATATTTTGATGGATGATTTTAAAGTGATGTATCCATCTCTCTCTCCCTCCATCCATGTGTCTCTGTCCTGCCAGGCCACTAAGAGTTTTGAGAGCCTGCTGATCCCCCAGCTGCCCTGCTCTCCCCCTGACGTTGAGGCCATGAGGATCTACCTGATCCTGTCGGAGTGTCCCGCCCTGCACGACTCCAAGAACTACATCACCCTCACCATCCCCCTAGCCATGGCCATACTCCGCCTGGATGCCAACCCCAGCAAAGTGCTTGGTAGGGGGGCAACATAGTTGCATTTCAAGCACACACACATGCACAATCACATGTTAATGTACTATGTACATTGCATGCACACAGACACCCATACGTGCGCACGCACACACACATTGACGGGGCTGTGGTGCACCAGGTCGAGAGCTTCAAGTTCCTGTGTGTCTACATCACTAAGGATCTATCATGGTCCACACAAACCAACACAGTCGTGGCGGGGCACGACAACACCTCTTCCCCCTCAGGAGGCTGAAAAGATTTGACATGGGCCCTTAGATTCTTAAAGTTTTTAGAGCTGCACCATTGAGAGCATCTTGACTGGCTGCATCACCACTTGCTATGGCAACTGCTTGGCATCTAGCCGCAAGGCGCTACAGAGGGTAGTGCGTATGGCCCTGTACATCACTGGGGCCGAGCTCCCTGCCATCCAGGACCTCTATACCAGGCGGTGTCAGAGGAAGGCCCTAAAAATTATCAAAGATTCCAGCCACCCAAGTCATAGCATGTTCTCTCTGCTATCGCACAGCAAGCGGTACCAATGCACCAAGTCTGGAAACAACAGGAACCTGAACTGCTTCTAATCCCCAAGCCATAAGACTGTTAAATAGTAATCAATAGCTACCTGGACTATCTGCATTGACCCTCCTTTGCACAAACTCTTGACTCATCACACATGCTGCTCTTGCTGTTTATCTATCCTGTGGCCTAGTCACTTTATCCCTACCTACAGTTGAAGTCGGAAGTTTACATACACTTAGGTTGGAGTCATTATTAAAACTAGTTTTTCAACCACTCCACAAATGTCTTGTTAACAAACTATAGATTTGGCAAGTTGATTAGGACATCTACTTTGTGCATGACACAAGTCATTTTTCCAACAATTGTTTACAGACAGATTATTTCACTTATAATTCACTGAATCACAATTCCAGTAGGTCAGAAGTTTACATACACTAAGTTGACTGTGCCTTTAAACAGCTTGGAAAATTCCAGAATTATGTCATGGCTTTAAAAGCTTCTGATAGGCTAATTGACAACATTTGAGTAAATTGGTGGTGTACCTGTGGATGTATTTAAAGGCCTACCTTCACACTCAGTGCCTCTTTGCTTGACACCATGGGAGAATCAAAAGAAATCAGCCAAGACAAAATTGTAGACTTCCACAAGTCTGGTTCATCCTTGGGAGCAATTTCCAAACGCCTGAAGTTACCACGTTCATCTGTACAAACAATTGAATGCAAGTATAAACACCATGGGACCACGCAGCCGTCATACCGCTCAGGAAGGAGACGCGTTCTGTCTCCTAGAGATGAACGTACTTTGGTGTGAAAAGTGCAAATCAATCCCAGAACAACAGCAAAGGATCTTGTGAAGATGCTGGAGGAAACGGGTACAAAAGTATATATCCACAGTCAAATGAATCCTATATCGACATAACCTAAAAGGCCACTCAGCAAGGAAGAAGCCACTGCTTCAAAACCTCCATACAAATGGTTTGCAACTGCACATGGGGACAAAGATTGTACTTTTTGGAAAAATGTCCTCTGTTTGGCCATAATGACCATCGTTATGTTTGGAGGAAAAATGGGGAGGCTTGCAAGCCGAAGAACACCATTCCAAACGTGAAGCACGGGGGTGGCAGCATCATGTTGTGGGGGTGCTTTGCTGCAGGAGGGACTGGTGCACTTCACAAAATAGATGGCATTATGAGGGAGGAAGGAAAATGTTGTGGATATATTGAAGCAACGTCTCAAGACATCAGTCGGGAAGTTAAAGCTTGGTCGCAAATGGGTCTTCCAAATGGACAATGACCCCAAGCATACTTCCAAAGTTTTGGCAAAATGGCTTAAGGACAACAAAGCCTATAGAAACTTTGTGGGCAGAACTGAAGAAGCATGTGCGATCAAGGAGGCCTACAAACCTGACTCAGTTACACCAGCTCTGCCAGGAGGAATGGGCCAAAATTCACTCAACTTATTCACTTAACTTATTTAACCCAAGTTAAACAATTTAAAGGCAATGCTACCAAATGCTAATTGAGTGTATGTAAACTTCTGACCCACTGGGAATGTGATGAAAGAAATAAAAGCTGAAGTAAATCATTCTCTCTACTGTTATTCTGACATTTCACATTCTTAAAATAAAGTGGTGATCCTAACTGACCTAAGACGGGAAATTTTTACTAGGATTAAATGTCAGGAATTGTGAAAAACTGAGTTTATATGTATTTGGCTAAGGTGTATGTAAACTTCCGACTTCAACTGTATATGTACATATCTACCTCAATTACCCTGTATCCCTGCACATGGACTCGGTACTGGTACCCTGTGTTTATAGCCAAGTTATCGTTACTCATTGTATATTTACTCCTTGGGTTATCTTTCTATTACTTTGTTATTTTATTTTTCTCTCTGCGTTGTTGGGAAGGGCCGTAAGTAAGCATTTCACTGTTAGTCCACACTTGTTGTTTACGAAGCATGCAGGTACACCGGTGCACAGACAAATACCCTCATGCACACAAATGTGCTGAACAGTGTTTGATACTGTATACCCTGTACACCTCAGTCTACCACAAATACTCTTTCTCCATACTGCACAGTCAGTCCCAGGAAAATGGTAGTTATACAACTGTCATAATGGTATACACTTCATGTGTACAGTGCATCACATGGCACTTCTGTCATACTTTTAAATATGCAGTGTCACTGCAGGTTCCCTGTGTTATATTCGGGATCCCCGCAGATAACTGGTGGCGTGTTATATTCTGGATCCCCGTAGATAACTGGTGGTGTGTTATATTCTGGATCCCCGTAGATAACTGGTGGTGTGTTATATTCTGGATCCCCGTAGATAACTGGTGGTGTGTTATATTCTGGATCCCCGTAGATAACTGGTGGCGTGTTATATTCTGGATCCCCGTAGATAACTGGTGGTGTGTTATATTCTGGATCCCCGTAGATAACTGGTGGTGTGTTATATTCTTGATCCCCGTAGATAACTGGTGGTGTGTTATATTCTGGATCCCCGTAGATAACTGGTGGTGTGTTATATTCTGGATCCCCGTAGATAACTGGTGGCTGTTATATTCTGGATCCCCGCAGATAACTGGTGGCGTGTTATATTCTGGATCCCCGTAGATAACTGGTGGTGTGTTATATTCTGGATCCCCGTAGATAACTGGTGGTGTGTTATATTCTGGATCCCCGCAGATAACTGGTGGTGTGTTATATTCTGGATCCCCGCAGATAACTGGTGGTGTGTTATATTCGGGATCCCCGCAGATAACTGGTGGTGTGTTATATTCGGGATCCCCGCAGATAACTGGTGGTGTGTTATATTCTGGATCCCCGCAGATAACTGGTAGTGTGTTATATTCGGGATCCCCGCAGATAACTGGTGGTGTGTTATATTCGGGATCCCCGCAGATAACTGGTGGTGTGTTATATTCTGGATCCCCGCAGATAACTGGTGGCGTGTTATATTCTGGATCCCCGTAGATAACTGGTGGCGTGTTATATTCTGGATCCCCGCAGATAACTGGTGGTGTGTTATATTCTGGATCCCCGCAGATAACTGGTGGTGTGTTATATTCGGGATCCCCGCAGATAACTAACTGGTGGTGTGTTATATTCGGGATCCCCGCAGATAACTAACTGGTGGTGTGTTATATTCGGGATCCCCGCAGATAACTGGTGGCGTGTTATATTCGGGATCCCCGCAGATAACTGGTGGTGTGTTATATTCGGGATCCCCGCAGATAACTGGTGGCGTGTTATATTCTGGATCCCCGCAGATAACTGGTGGTGTGTTATATTCGGGCTCCCCGCAGATAACTGGTGGCGTGTTATATTCTGGATCCCCGTAGATAACTGGTGGTGTGTTATATTCTGGATCCCCGTAGATAACTGGTGGTGTGTTATATTCGGGATCCCCGCAGATAACTGGTGGTGTGTTATATTCGGGATCCCCGCAGATAACTAACTGGTGGCGTGTTATATTCGGGATCCCCGCAGATAACTAACTGGTGGCGTGTTATATTCTGGATCCCCGCAGAAAACTAACTGGTGGCGTGTTATATTCTGGATCCCCGCAGATAACTAACTGGTGGCGTGTTATATTCTGGATCCCCGCAGATAACTGGTGGTGCCTGGTGGATGGCGGTGTGTTCTCCAGGCTGGTGGACATGTATAAGAGCATCGTGGTGTTCCTGTTAACTGGAGGAAAGGCCCTGCTCGTCCCTGTCTTCCTAGAAAACTACACCAGTGCCACGCTAAAGCTTCTAGAGAAACTTCATAAGGTAACGTTTCCTGCTAATGCTCATGGGGAAACTTTATTAGGTCATTCTTTACATAAAAGTTTCTCTAGATACTTCACAAGTTCAAGTTTTATACTAAAGCTTGTGGAGAGACTTCAAGAGGTGTTATGATTCCCGTCCTTAAACAGGTCTACTGTGCGAATAGGAGCCTTAGGTTAGGAACACATGAGTTGTCCTTTTTTTAAAGAATGTCGGTAATGCAAAAAATAAGTTTACAGAATTGTGGGAAAATATCAAGTATGCATGATATCCTTTTTATATATAAATGTATCAAACCGCAAGAGACTTCCTGGTATAAAAGAAAGGTAAACAATCATAATGATGAGTGTGTGTGTTCTGAGCAGGGCTGTTGTGCTGCTGTGTGTGTCCAGGTTAACCTGAAGGCCGGGCATGTGGAGTACAACCGCTTCTATATCCCTGACATCACCACCCTGGTGGACATCCAGGAAGACTACCTCAAGTGGTTTCTGAGTAAAGCAGAGATTGTGAGTAATGGAGATCTCTACGTCTCTCTCTCTTGTGACGATGTCGTCCTGTGGAATTTGGTGTGTGTGTGTGTGTCCAATTATCTAATTCTCATCCTAATCCAATGGGATGCTACTCTCACAGACGAGCCCCCTAGCCCCTACCCCTCTTCCCTCCCTCTTTCTCCCTGCATAGTAGAATCTGTCGAACTGTGTAGGCCCTTTCTAGGAAGAGCACAGAGACTTTGTTGTCCCCACCCTCATATTTTCACCTTTGTGCCTTGTAGCTCTGGCCAATGTCTCAGTAAACTGGTATAGCTAGACAGCTATGCCCCTGCCACCAGCTGTCAATCTGAATACACTGTTATGATCCTCTACAATATAGTTTTCATGGGTAATTTGGACAAAACTGAGTTGATGATTATAATTTTGTTTTTCAGAAAATGAGAACACCAGCAGTACAGGTATACAGACTATTTTCTAATCAAATGAGTGTAAATGCCACGTTATCTATATGCTCTTCAAACGATAACGTTTCTCTTTTCATTCATTCAGAGCTCAGTGACTTTATGTGCCTACCCGTTCATACTGAACGCCCAAGCCAAGACCACCATGCTGCAAACTGACGCTGAGCTACAGATGCAGGTAACAGCCAGGATGGGAAAATATATATGTACATTTTTACAGATGCTCTGGCACAGAGCGACTTCTAGTAGTGAGTGCATACGTTTTCATTAGTAATAGTCCCTTGTGGGAATCGAACCAACAACCCTGGCATTGCAAGTGCCATGCTCTACCAACTGAGCCACACGGGACCGTTATATAAAAGTTTCCCACTGTTAACTCAAAGTTTGAAACTGATTTCTGTTGACATTTGCTGTGATAAAATAACTTGTTTTTATAGACAATGTAAGAATGAATCATGTCCCTTGGAGACCATTTAATTGCAATGGTCTTTTTTTAAACACTTGATGTAAAAAAAAAAATAATAATAATAATCGTTTCCATCTCTCCTACACATATTATTTCCCCTGTCTGTGACCTTTTCCAAGATGGCGGTGAGCGGGGCCAACATGCATAATGTTTTCATGCTGCTGACGCTGGAACCCCTCCTGGCACGGAACCCCTTCCTGGTGCTCCACGTACGCAGGGACCACTTAGTGAGCGACGCGCTGAGAGAGCTCACCATCTACTCTGACGTCGACCTCAAGAAGCCCCTCAAGGTCTGAGTTCAGCACCTCTCAGGGTCACAAAGGTCATGTAGTGTGTCGTAAATAGACATGGAAAGATTTTTTTTAGGAGAGATCTTTGTAATCAAAGAGAAATAAGATAACACCACTAATCATCAATTGTTTTTCAACGGCTGCACACTGTTGTTAGTGCCACTTGAATTACAGGAACTAAGGCCATATCACTTGAAGATGAGAAAGTGATTGACAGAGTATTTGGGCTCAGTTAGTGCCACTTTAATTACAGGAACTAAGGCCCTCTCTCCCCCTCTAGGTGATCTTTGATGGGGAGGAGGCGGTGGATGCAGGGGGGGTAACCAAGGAGTTCTTCCTACTGCTGTTGAAGGAGCTGATGGACCCTGTGTACGGCATGTTCACCCAGTACACCCAGTCCAACCTGCTCTGGTTCTCTGATAAAGTGAGTCATGTACCACTCAGTGGAGGCTGCTGAGGGAAGGCTCATAATAATGGCTGGAACAGAGCAAATGGAATCGCATCAAACACAAGGAAACCATGTGTTTAATGTAGTTCATACCATTCCACCTATTCCTCACCAGCCATTACCACGAGCCCGTCCTCCCCAATTAAGGTGCCACCAACCTCCTGTGTGACCGCTTCTACTTCACAACACTGTACAACTAACCACGATCTTACTGTACATATAGGGCTGATGGCATTCATAACATGATATAATAAAACCGTGAACCACTCACACTGCACAACACTGTAACACTAACAAATGTTGATAACTGAACATATCTAACTGTAATTATAAACTGGGTGGTTCGAGCCCTGAATGCTGATTGGCTGACAGCCGTGATATATCAGACCGTATACCACGGGTATGACCGAACATGTATTTTTACTGTTCTAATTACATTAGTAACCAGTTTATAATAGCAATAAGGCACCTCCGCGTTGCGTTGTGCATAAGAACAGCCCTTAGCCGTGGTATATTGGCCATATACCACAACTCGCCGAGGTGCCTTATTGCTTAAATATAGTGCTGATGTTACTCATAATTCTGTGTAAAAAAATAAAATGCTAAATAAATTAAACACTGTACTCGAAAAGGGACGTAGTATTAAATATTTCTTGCAAGTGCGTTGGAGTATAGTACATGATTCAAGAGAAGTGTATTAAATGTCTTCACTGACCTTGGCAACGGTTGCTAGAGGATCAAAATAAAAAGGGAAGTGTTGCAAGCGAACAGTGTAGTAGTCTATTGAATAACTGTTTTTTTATGTCTCCAGGTAAGAACACATTCTCTTTTACAGTAATGACAATAAAACATCTCTAACCGTTAATGGGGTACTGTGACATCATAGAATTGGCTCTTTGTAGAAAACCAATGTTAGTCTGTCTGACATGCATCCTAATTGGCCCACTATTCCCTATATAGGGCTCTATGCCATTTGGGCCACAGACCCTATCTATTGTATGAAGCAACACCAAGGTCATATTAGTAGTCAAATCCCTTCTACTCATGTTCTGGAAGCCAGCCAACCGCCTCAACATGTCAGAAGGGTCAATTTCATTATCTTCTAAATCTAAACAACATTATGCATTTTCAAAGCCGAACAAGGTCACAAACAACGTTTCAAAATATTTCCAAATGCTCTGAATAGACACGGTTGGTCTTGGTTACCTGAGTGTTTACCGGTGTCTCGTAACGTCTTTTGTCTGTATTTCAATGACCTTTGTTAACCCCCCGACCCAGGCCTGGCTGTGTGGCCTGGCCATTGTGCTGTAAGTTGGATACATTCTATTGTGTGAAGGGACATGCCACTAGGCCAGAAAGGTCATATTTGTTGTGGTTTGTTGAGGGTAGAAATAATTATTGTATTGAAAAATGAACCGCTTATGTAATGAGAGCCGTCCTATCGGAGTGAGTTGGCGAAGGTCAGCGTTTTTCCAGGAAAAGGGACACCCATGCGAGGCAAGGCGACATCGGGAACGCTCACTCACGTATACAAAATAGCACCCTGGGTCGTGGGAATATTAATGAATGTCAAAACCCTTTGACACTCGCAATTGACAGTAGTGATTTGAAGGAGGAACTCAAACAGGTCTATAACAACAAAATGAAGCTGAATGGCCTCAGAATAGGTTTGTAGGGTTCATCAACAAGATTTTGTTAGGAAGGCATAATAGGTAATTATTCATATGTAACTTGTAGTTTTAATCAGAAACACATGCGTAATGAATCAACAACAATTCTGAGTAGCCCAGTAATACATTTCCCAGTTGGTGAACATTATTGAATGAAGTGGTTGAATAAAAACAAATTAAATCTTGGTTTGGATTTAAAAACAGACCTTTGGTGGTATGCCAGCCTACATTTCCATCAAAAACAAGATGTACATCTCAATAGTTTCAAGTCCTTTTGTTTTCTACTCTCTTAATACTGATGAACCATTTCAGTAGGCTTCTCTTGTTTCTTCCACCTCCTGTATTTTCTGATCAGTGAGGAACGAGCAACAAGAAGAGGACGCCTTTTAAGACTATTGCTATGCACCCAACAAAGCATTGCCTCTCTACTTAACTTCCTTGTTGTGTCGTCTCTCTCTGTTTCTGCCCAGTGTTTTGTGGAGTACAACTGGTTCAATCTGATAGGGATTATTTGTGGGCTGGCCATCTATAACAGCACCGTGGTGGACCTCCACTTCCCCCTGGTCCTTTACAAGAAGCTACTGGGCGTAGCACCCACTCTGGAGGACCTCAAGGAGCTGTCGCCCACAGAGGGCAGGTAATGTGAATTCATAGCCCAGCCACGAGGCCTCTAGGCTGGGATGGACTTGCATGCTAACTCCCCTAGCCACATCTTGTTAAAAGTTCTACATGGAAAGTGAGTGTTCTTCATTCATTAAAAACGACTTAGTGTTGAACACAATCTTTATACTGCCATTAGGTATATTGATTGTCCATGCTGTTTGTATAAATGGATTTCCGTCTTGGGTGCGGAGAGATTTCATTCTGGGTATATTTTTTAAATTCCCCCTTCCCTCCTAATTTGAACGTTGTGTAAACTCAACATCTCTTCAGAAGGCAATAATTGAGTGTTGGGCTTAGGGTTGGGCGGCATCCAGATCTTCATACCGTTCCTGTACCATACTAGGGTATATGGTATTACTGGCAGTGCACACTGTTTATTTCCAAATGCACAAAACAAATTTAGGCAGCAGGGATCTTGATCCAGGAGGAGATTGTTTGTCTCTGCTGTAATCGCTGTGTCAGCGATTTACAGCTGTGAGTCTTTCTGGGTAGGTCTAAGAGCTTTGCACACATGGATTGCACAATATTTGCACATTATTCTTTAAAAAATTCAAGCTCTGTCAAGTTGGTTGTTGATCATCACTAGACAGCCATTTTCAAGTCTTGGCATAGACTTTCAAACCGATTTATGAGTAAAAACTGTGACTAGGCCACTCAGGAACATTCAATATCATCTAGTGTATATTTGGTCTTGTGCTTTAGGTTATTGTCCTGCTGAAAGGTGAATTAGTCTCCCAGTGTCTGTTGGAAAGCAGACTGAATCAGGTTTTCCTCTAGGATTTTTCCTGTGCTTAGCTTTATTCCGTTTATTTTTATCCTAAACTCTCTAGTCCTTGCAGATGACAAGCATACCCATAACATGGTGCAGCCACCACCCTGCTTAAAAATGTGGTAGTCAGTGATGTGTTGTGTTAGATTTGCCACAAACATAGCACTCTGTATACAAGACATAAGGTTCATTTCTTTGCCACATTTTTTGCAGTATTACTTTAGTGCCTTTTTGCAAACAGGATGCATGTATTCTGCCCTGGCTTCCTTTTCACTCTGCCATTTAGGTTAGTATTGTGGAATAACTACAATGTGGTTGATCCATCCTCAGGAGAAAACTATCACAGCCATTAAACTCTTTTAGTCACCATTAACCTCATGGTGAAATCCCTGTGCCGTTTCTTTCCTCTCCTGCAACTGAGTTAGGAAGGACGCCTGTATCTTTGTTGTGAATGGGTGTATTAATACACCATCCAAAGTGCAATTAATAACTTCACCATGCTCAAACATCTTTTTCTTTTTTCAATCTGGAAAACCTCTGGTGTTTGTGGTTGAATCTGTGTTTGAAATTCACTGCTTGACTGAGCAACCTTACAAACAATTGTATGTGTGGGGTACAGAGATGAGGTAGTCATTCAAAGATCACATTAAACACTAAGTGTGCAATAATAATAAGTTGCATGGACACGAGTCCATGCAACTTATTATGTGACTTGTCAAGCACATTTAGGCTTGCCATAACAAATGGGTTGGATACTTGTTGACTCAAGATATTTCAGCTTTTAGTTTTTTATTAATTTGTAAACATTTTTTTTTTTAAATCCACTTTGGCATATTGTGTATAGGCAGTGATACAAAATCTAAATTATAATCAAATTTATATTCAGGCTGTAACACAAAAAAATGTGGAAAGAGTCTATGGGTGTGAATACTTTCTGAAGGCACTGTACTTACTGTACATAACCCAGCGGTTGGCCTAGGGTCTAATTGTCTGCAGATGACCCGGAGGTTGGTGCTGAAGCTTTTTATCCTTAGATTACCAGTCCGAGGGCTACAATTAGGGCAGTGCATCGGCCCTTGAGCGTGTCACAGTAAAAGACAGCTTTCTTTAAGGAGTTGGCTCCCTCGGGAGTGTTGGGCCACAAAACAACCCAGACGATGAATAGTGTCTTGTTGTTTTGTCATGGGTTGTGTTGCTTTCTTGGCTTGACTTTTGGGTACACTTAAGACCGAGGCAGTAGAGAGTCGACACAGCTGTGGGTTTTGAACTAAGTGGTGATGAAGAAATGAAGAAGGAAGAGAAATTAATGACAGTTGGTTAGTCATTTGGGGTGTTTCTTTACTCAAGTATTTCTGTGTACTCCTAGTACTCTGAGTTGAAATAAGATATTTTTAAATGTATTTAACTAGGCAAGTCGGTTAAGAACAAATTCTTATTTACAATGACGGCCTACCCCGGCCAAACCCGGGCCAATTGTGCACCGCCCTATGGGACTCCCAATCACGGCTGGTTGTGATACAGCCTGGATTCAAAACAGGGTGTTTGTATTGACGCCTCTAGCACTGAGATGCAGTGCCTTAGACCGCTGCGCCACTCGGGAGCCCAAAGATAACTGGATATCAAATACAGTCGGATGTTTACATACACTTAGGTTGGAGTCATTAAAAATTGTTTTTCAACAACTCCACATATTTCTTGTTAACAAACTATAGTTTTGGCAAGTCGGTTAGGACAGCTACTTTGTGCATGACACAAGTACATTTTTCCAACAATTGTTTACAGACAGATTATTTCAATTCACTGTATCATAATTCCAGTGGGTCAGAAGTTTAAATACACTAAGTTGACTGTGCCTTTAAACAGCTTGGAAAATTCCAGAAAATTATGTCATGGCTTTAGAAGCTTCTAATTGGCTAATTGACATCATTTGAGTCAATTGGAGGTGTATCTGTGGATGTATTTCAAGGCCTACTTTAAAACTCAGTGCCTCTTTGCTTGATATCATGGGAAAATCAAAAGCCAAGACTGCTCCAAAACCGCCATAAAAAGACAGACTACGGTTTGCAACTGCACACGAGGACAAAGATCGTACTTTTTTTTGTCCTCTGGTCTGATGAATCAAAAATATAACTGTTTGGCCATAATGACCATGGTTATGTTTGGAGGAAAAGGGGGGAGGATTGCAAGCTGAAGAACACCATCCCAACCTTGAAGCATGGGGGTGGCAGCATCATGTTGTGGGGGTGCTTTGCTGCAGGAGGGACTGGTGCACTTCACAAAATAGATGGCATCATGAGGCAGGAAAATGATGTGGATATATTGAAGCAACATCTCAAGACATCAGTCAGGAAGTTAAAGCTTGGTCGCAAATGGGTCTTCCAAATGGACAATGACCCCAAGCATAATTCCAAAGTTGTGGCAAAATGGCTTAAGGACAACAAAGTCAAGGTATTGGAGTGGCCATCACAAAGCCCTGACCTCAATCCTATAGAACATTTGTGGGCAGAACTGAAAAAGCTTGTGCGAGCAAGGAGGCCTACAAACCTGACTCGGTTACACCAGCTCTGTCAGGAGGAATGTGCCAAAATTCACCCAAGTTAATGTGGGAAGCTTGTGGAAGGCTACCCAAAATGTTTGACCCAAGTTAAACAATTTAAAGGCAATGCTACCAAATGCTAATTGAGTGTATGAAAACTTCTGACACACTGGGAATGTGATGAAAGAAATACAAGCTGAAGTAAATCATTCTCTCTACTATTGTTCTGACATTTCACATTCTTAAAATAAAGTGGTGATCCTAACTGACCTAAGACTGAATTTGTACTAGGATTAAATGTCAGGAATTGTGAAAAACTAAGTTTAAATGTATTTGGCTAAGGTGTATGTAAACTTCCGACTTCAACTGTACCTACTTCACAGACTACTGTAGTTCAGAGTACTTTGTGCAGAAAAACTCAACTCTACAATCCGTAAGAACACCACTCCAATACACAGCCCATACAAAGCAAGGCAGCATACTCCCATCCTCCCTCCAACTTCAACAGAATGTGAGACATCCCACTTGGCTGCCCTTTGGGTCTGGAGAGAACGAGGAGTTTCTTTTCCCCTTGGCACCCTATCCCTGGCTCTGTTACTCCATGCATACTTCCTGTGTTGTGTTAGGGTTGGCTAGCTTCTCCCTAGCAAGCATAGCTTAGCGTAGTCCTCCCACACTCTCCATCACTCACGGTCTGTTATTGTCTCCCAGCATTAACATAGCGTAGCCCCCATTCTCCATCACTGTCTATTATTAGCTCCTAGCGTTAGCATAGCATAGCCCATATTCTTCATCAGTGTCTATTAATGGCTACTAGCATTAGCGTAGCCCCCATTCTCAATCACTATCTATTAGCTGTTAGAATCAGCATAGCCGACATTCTCCATTACTGCCTATTATTAGCCGCTAGCATTAGCGCTCAAACAGGCTAGCGCTACAGGAAGCCTTGTTGTTCCCTCTTCTGTTCTATCCTAGATAATCCAGGTGCTTTGGGGACAGAACACAGCTGGCCACCAGGGTAAGCGATAAAATGTGACGTTAGCGATGTCACTAAATGCTACTGAGGGCAGAGGCCTTAAAATGGAGAGTGTGTTATCCCCAGCTAGGTTAGGGAGAAAGTCTTTAGCGATGGCTGAGGCTTCCAGGTAGGGATGCTGTCCGTGTCAGTGATGAAAAGTGTGCTGGCTGAGTCTTTACCTCAAGACGCAGCTATGTGGGAGGAATTTTGATGAGGATGACATTGGTCTTCTATTTCTCTGTCTTGCGTTTCCCCTCTCTCTCGCTAGCCCTCGTCTCTTTGTTTTTCCACCATAGTGAGACAGAACTTACATTCTCTACGATCATGTGTTAGTGAATACGTCTCTCTTTCTCTCTCTAGGAGTTTACAACAGCTCCTGGACCATGAGGAAGATGATGTTGAGGAGACATTTTGTCTAAACTTTGCTGTAAGTCCTCACAGGGCCCCCCCTGTTGTGAATTGTGCCAACTCTTGGAGATGTCTGAACCCCAAACAAAACATAAACCCACTCCCTCCTGAAACACTACGTCATTACCCATTTAAAAGATGACTGTACAGAAAGATCTTCACAACATTCAGATGCCAAATCAGATTCTGCAGTAGAAATGGATGATATTTAGTTGCCTGACTGAATGATATCTAAACCCCCACTGTGTCCATCCCAGATCACCAGAGAGTACTATGGTCTGACGGAAGTTAAGGAGCTTATCCCTGGAGGAGACCGCATCACTGTGGACAAGAACAACAGGTGGGGCCCCTTTATTTATTTATTTATATATATATATATATATATATATATATATACACACACACTTCTCAAAAAAAATTATGGGAACACTTAAACAACACAATGTAACTCTAAGTCAATCACACTTCTGTGAAATCAAACTGTCCACTTAGGAAGCAACACTGATTGACAATAAATTTCACATGCTGTTGTGCAAATGGAATAGACAACAGGTGGAAATTATAGGCAATTAGCAAGACACCCCCAATAAAGGAGTGGTTCTGTAGGGGGTGACCACAGACCACTTCTCAGTTCCTATGCTTCCTGGCTGATGTTTCACTCTAGTGGTAGCATGAGACTGAGTCTACAACCCACACAAGTGGCTCAGGTAGTGCAGCTCATCCAGGATGGCACATCAATGCGAGCTGTGGCAAGAAGGATTGCTGTGTCTGTCAGCATAGTGTCCAGAGCATAGAGGCGCTACCAGGAGACAGGCCAGTACAGTGCCTTGCGAAAGTATTCGGCCCCCTTGAACTTTGCGACCTTTTGCCACATTTCAGGCTTCAAACATAAAGATATAAAACTGTATTTTTTTGTGAAGAATCAACAACAAGTGGGACACAATCATGAAGTGGAACGACACAGAATAATTTTGCACGCCCAATTTTTCAGTTTTTGATTTGTTAAAAAAGTTTGAAATATCCAATAAATGTCGTTCCACTTCATGATTGTGTCCCATTTGTTGTTGATTCTTCACAAAAAAATACAGTTTTATATCTTTATGTTTGAAGCCTGAAATGTGGCAAAAGGTCGCAAAGTTCAAGGGGGCCAAATACTTTCGCAAGTCACTGTAATATATTGTGTCATTGCAGTCAGTTTTATTGTAAATACGAATAGAATATGTTTCTCTACATTAATGTGGATGCTAACATGATTACGGATAATCCTGAATGAATTGTGAAGAAGTTAGACGTACAAATATTAAGATATGATAACCTCTCACCATTACAAGAACATGGGATGTTAGCATTGTTTTCGGGGGGTAGCAGAGTGCAGAGCCAAAACAACCAAAAATGTTTCGCTGTCCCAATACTTTTGGAGCTCACTGTATTTTGAGGCGGCCCTTCTGTCACTGACACAGAGTTAGAGCAGCTAATGGAGGAGTCCATTGAGGTAACAGTACGGGGGTGTGCTGGAAGCTTGTGTTGAACAGATGGGGATGTCCCCAGCTGGGATTGGGTTCAGAACAACAGCAGCCCACATCTCTCCACAAATCCTCATTATACTTTGACTAGCCATTTGGCCGTGGGGCCAAATCCTCAGGGCCTCCACCCAGAGAGAGAGAGCAAGCGAAAAACTAACCCATTCATCCTGCCAAAACAGAGTCAGACTACGAAGGCCGTTTTGAAGGCTGTCTGTTATGACTTGAAGTGCAGGCATATCTAGAATTTTCAAGTGGCAGATAGCCTAGTGGTTAAGAACACAGGACCAGTAACTGAAAGGTGACTAGGTGAAAAATCTTTCAATGTACTCTTGAGCAAGGCACTTAACCCTAATTGTTGCTGTGGATAGGACCGTCTACTAAAATGTAAATAAGTGAAAGCATAATTCCAGGAGTTTTTCCTACTTATAGACTATAACTGCAGCCCAGAGTTTTCCTGGACAGGTCACATGGTCAGGAAAAACTGAAACAATGAGTTGAGTCACCTTTCCTCTTCATTACACCGAGGGAGGTTTGTTTATTGTGAGTGGAGTTGTGGAGGTTAGCTTAGCCCACAGATGCTATGGCAAGTTTCCTGCTCCCATTCCTCATTGCCGTTTGCCAGATCAAGTGTTTTTATTTCTGGCTGTGGGGCTCGTCAGTTAAATCTCTGGAGGGAGAGGCTGGGGAGTGTGTGTGTGTCTGTTTGAGTGTGACTGTGTCAGTGTGTGTGAGTGTATATTAGCCACGTGTGTGTGTGTTAGTAAGAAAGGGAGAGTAGGCCGAAGAGCAACGTTTCTATTCCCCTGCAGCTCTCCTTACGTCTCTGTAGCTGGCTGCTACAGTATCTGTCAGGAAATCAGGTGGGTGGCCAACCATGTTGCTACACAGAGTTCACACATCCTCCCTGGGCCATGCTGTGCTGAACTCCAGGCCTGACACACACTGCCATCATCATCTTATCCTCCTCACAGGAACCTCACACAGGGACAGATTGTGTGTGTGTGTGTGTGTGTGTGTGTGTGTTAAACATCCTATGTGCAAGGGCACATTTGACTCTCTATCCAGTCATGTGCTGTTTTAAAGATAAAGTTCTTTACCAGTTAAGTTCCTGACTAAATGAGAGAAATTAATCAGGATAGTCCCATCCTTTAACTGTCATGGTTGTTTATTACTAGGATGAAAGTATTAATGAGTAGAGCTACAATCCATATTGCAGAATGCGCAGTACCCAGCCCCTTAATAGTGACTAAATTCAAGATGGGTGTCTCAGTCCCATGGATCTCAATTATAGATGGTTATGGTGGTGGGTTATGTATGGTCTATTTTAATCTGTTTTGATTGGCCGATGCAGTGGCCAAGGGTCTCCGGGTCTCCAATCTGCCCAGTAGAGCGTGTCTCCAGAACACAGAACACCTCCCCTGTGACACCTCCTCCTGGGAGAGACCGCTAGTCTATGTCACAAATGGCAACCTATTTCCTTTGAAGTAGTGCACTATATAGGGAATTGGGTGCCATTTGAGGCACAGGCTTAGTGCTGCTCTCACTGATATTCTCTATCCTCACAAATCCCTATTCCCCTCCTGAGGGGATAGGCCTGCCATGAGAATGAAGTTATACTGACAGTCACAGGAACAACATGTTCAGTCGCAGCCTCAAAGGAACATTTCACCAAAAAACTATATTTTGGTATTTGTTTCATTTGTCCATTGTTGACAGTGTCCCAAAATGTTTTGCTTGTCAGCAATCACATTTTCAAGATATGTAATGTTCAAAATACAGAAATCATCCCTGTATGATGAATTTTGCATCATATGATTAATTTTAATAACAAACTTGTTAATCAAATGATAGAGTAATGACAAACTCAATCAAAAGGCCTCGCTCTGTCAGAGTATAACTTATTCAATCCTCAAGCTGAAGGAAAGTCCTTTGTTTAAACAGTTCTATGGCGCTTGGATAGTCTTCAGCAGCTCCTGCTGCTCTCCATGTGGGGAAACCATTCATTTAAACCATAAGGAGGCCACTCAGGCCAGCTGACCTGTAGAGCAGTGGGTTATGGGCCATGTAGTCTTCACCATGATGGCCATCTTAGGGCTGAGTGGCATGGCCATAGGTGGAGGGGCTTGTCACATTGTGTGTGTAGTATTAGTGCAGCAACATGAGACAGGCAGGGGTTTAAGCAATAACAAATGAAAATGGTTACAGGGAATTTCTCTCACTTAAAAATCATATGAAGATGGCATAAGTCATGGCAAAATGTGCAGAATATCACTAAATTCGCTTTGAAACTGCAAACGTTTCTCTCCGCCCCATCGCAAAATGTGTATAAGTGCCAGAAATTGGCTTTAAAACTACAACATTTTCTCTCCGTCCCATGTTAAATAGTAGAATTGCATGAAATTAGTTTCACAACTGCAAAACTTTCTCTCCGCCCCATGGCAAAATGTGTAGAATTGCAGGAAATTATTAAAATGTCAAATGTTTCTATTTGCTGCCAAGAGTGCTTGCATTCGGCCCACAAAAGGTTAGGGCTGGCACTGGCTATTAACTACAACCAGACTACTGATTGGATCTCCAAAATTAGGATGGTTAACTGTATGGCCACTCAATATTCTTTGTTATGTCTGTCTGTCTGTGTCTCTCTCTGTGTCAGGGAGGAGTTTGTGGAGGCCTACTTGAAGTACATGTTCAGGGACTCAGTGAGCGAGCTGTACCAGGCCTTCTCCTCTGGGTTCCTGAAGGTGTGTGGTGGGAAGATCCTGTCGCTGTTCCAGCCCTCTGAGCTTATGGCCATGGTGGTGGGAAACAACAACTATAACTGGGAGGAAATGGAGAAGGTGAGCTTTAAAGCTAACGCTCATGCTAATGGTAGGTGATACGAAGCTAACCCTAATGGTAGGTCATACGAAGCTAACCCTAATGGTAGGTGATGGAGAATGTGAGTGCTAATGCTAAGCTAATCCTAATGGTAGGTGATGGAGAATGCTAAGCTAACCCTACATGGTAGATGATGGAGAATGTAAGAGTGAATACACCCCAGGGCAGTCGATCACTGAGTCAAACATCCACGGAAAACACTGGTGTTGACACTACATACCGTTACCGGAGAACATCAAAATGGGTGTGAAATATAATAAAACAGTTGATGCCATACTGCAAAGCACAGTGTCAAAACTAATCAAAATAATTGTTTTAATTGTTGACCCATCACTAAAACGAACCTGTCTTGACCAGGCAGTTCCCGAGGGCATAGCCAATTAGACAAAACCCTTCAGTCAGAAACCAGGAAGTTCGAGCGTCTGTCTGGTCAAGTTCGAGTGTCGGGACATGTATGGCTCGCTGAGCCGGGGAGGGCATGGGGATTAGCCATTGGCTAATGGAGGAAGTTAAAAAGGTCACCGTAAGTAATGTACACTGGGCTTCTCCTGGATTCGTGTTGTTTTTAGCGTGTTGATGTCTTCAGATGATTGTCAGGGGTCTGTGATCTGTGTTTACTGCGAGTGTCGTGTGCAGGATATTGACAACATGATGGGGACTCTGGCATAAGCGGGGTGTTTTCACAGCACTGCTCAGAATGTGGGAAATGTGTATGAAGTTTGAACGCTGGGGTTAGATTAGGCTAGGTAAAGGGTCTGCACCACACACACACACACAGCTCTGAGGAATTCCACAGGCTGTCACATATGAAGGAATCATGTTCTTACTCTGAATAACACTTAATGATAGTGACCAAGTAGAATGCTCTATACAAATCATAGCAGTTGGCCAACTTCAGTTACATAACTGTCCCTAATATAATATAACCATATTATGTTGTTTTGGCTTTTCTACTACAGAATGCGGTTTACAAAGGAGAGTATTCAGCCACTCATCCGACTGTGAGGATGTTTTGGGAGGTATTCCATGAGTTCCCTCTGGAAAAGAAGAAGCGGTTCTTATGTAAGTACTAGGTAGAGCCCTCGGTTCTTATGTAAGTACTAGGTAGAGCCCTCGGTTCTTATGTAAGTACTAGGTAGAGCCCTCAGTTCTTATGTAAGTACTAGGTAGAGCCCTCAGTTCTTATGTAAGTACTAGGTAGAGCCCTCAGTTCTTATGTAAGTACTAGGTAGAGCCCTCGGTTCTTTTCTAAGTATTAATACGAGAGCCCTCGGTTCTTATGTAAATACTGAGTAGAGCACTCGGTTCTTATGTAAGTACTGAGTAGAGCCCTCGGTTCTTATGTAAGTACTGAGTAGAGCCCTCGGTTCTTATGTAAATACTGAGTAGAGCCCTCGGTTCTTATGTAAGTACTGAGTAGAGCCCTCGGTTCTTATGTAAGTACTAGGTAGAGCCCTCGGTTCTTATGTAAGTACTAGGTAGAGCCCTCGGTTCTTATGTAAGTACTAGGTAGAGCCCTCGGTTCTTATGTAAGTACTAGGTAGAGCCCTCGGTTCTTATGTAAGTACTAGGTAGAGCCCTCGGTTCTTATGTAAGTACTAGGTAGAGCCCTCGGTTCTTATGTAAGTACTAGGTAGAGCCCTCGGTTCTTATGTAAGTACTAGGTAGAGCCCTCGGTTCTTATGTAAGTACTAGGTAGAGCCCTCGGTTCTTATGTAAGTACTAGGTAGAGCCCTCGGTTCTTATGTAAGTACTAGGTAGAGCCCTCGGTTCTTATGTAAGTACTAGGTAGAGCCCTCGGTTCTTATGTAAGTACTAGGTAGAGCCCTCAGTTCTTATGTAAGTACTAGGTAGAGCCCTCAGTTCTTATGTAAGTACTAGGTAGAGCCCTCAGTTCTTATGTAAGTACTAGGTAGAGCCCTCAGTTCTTATGTAAGTACTAGGTAGAGCCCTCGGTTCATTTGTAAGTATTAATACGTGAGCCCTCGGTTCTTATGTAAATACTGAGTAGAGCCTTCAGCCAACACCTCGTTAAACTATCACAATGACAGTCTGTAGTTTTACTCAAGGTCTAAATAGGCACTTACTAGTGTTGGGACTTAGCCAGTGGCTCAAGCTCAATGTTATCTATTTCTAACGCTACAATGAAAAAAAGCTGCTTGAGTATTAGTACTCTCAGCCTCTGATACTGTACATCTAACGCTATCTCTCCCTCTCTCAACTATAATACTATACCTAATGCTAACACTAGCCCTCCCCTTTACTGTCCCCTCTTTCCCAGTATTCCTGACGGGCAGCGACCGCATCCCCATCCATGGCATGGAGAGCCTTCGCATCTCCATCCAGTCCACGTCGGCCGAGGAGCACTATCTGCCCGTGGCCCACACCTGCTACAACCTGCTGGACATGCCCCGCTACCAGACCAAAGAGACCCTACACCGCCGTCTCACCCAGGCCGTGGAGCAGTACGAGGGCTTCAGCCTGGTGTGAGACCGTGGCTGGGTCAGTGGCTCCCCCTAGAGGCCTGGAGGACCAGGGGGGGGAATTAGCATGGCTGCTAATGCTAATGTACTTTAATAACAACGCCCTGTGAATGGGGGTGGCTGGATGGACGGATAGGTGGTGGGAAGGGGCCTCTTTTCCATAGCACTTTCCCTATACAGTTTACCGTAAGAGATTATATATTTTGAGTTATAATTGTCTTCTATGCAGATTGATGTACATAACTTGAACAGTTTTAATTAAACCAGCTTTTTTTGTTGCTTTAAGATAATTTATTGAATTGAATAGTTTTTTGGGATTTGAAAAATTATACATGTCAGAGGTGAACATTGAAGCCCTTTACCTGGGATCTGGTCTTTTACCGCTGTTCTTGGGTCAGTTTGATGACAGATGATACCAGATTAATACAACAGTCTGGCCTTTTACCGTTGATCTTGGGACAGTTTGAGGACAGATGATACCAGATTAATACATGAGTGAACAGCAGGCAGACAGTTCCATACTCAAGCCCAATAAATACATGGCATTCTAATGCCATACCCACAATACCAGTCTATTTCTACATTAAAAAGACGAACTGAACGACTGGAGTTACTTACATGTCCTCAATCTTACATGTATCAATATTTCTTTGATTGCGATGCCGTTGGAGTGATTTTATTACAGTAGTATTGGTGAAGTGTCTTTTTTAATGGATGTTAAAATGTCTGTGTGCATGTTGTCGAGAGGAAACGCTAAAAAGACTTATTATTACATTATAAACACAAATACAGCTAATCCACATCTCTTTGATCCCGGTAACCCCAGATTAGGAATAAATAATCTCAATGTCAGAATGAGTGCACATTTGTGGCCTGGCGGATTTACAGATGATCTGTTCATGGTTACCACCGGTTCCTTCTGTGATGACACAGCATTCGGACCAAAGACATTAGGATTGGTTGATTTGACCTGCAGAATTAGTCTTGGGTCATTGATTAGGTTTAAGGAACAGATTATATTTGGTCATGTTATTAGCAATAACGAACAGCTCAGTAATGTAATGACGTTTGTATGAGGGTCAGGGGACGCTGCACTCTGAACATCTCTGCATCGTTTCCCGGCCGTTACTTCAATTACTATTCTCTCAAGTGTATCTGGATCGTGTGTTGATATGCAAGTGATAGAAATAACTTTGTCTGTGCATTCTGCCTATTCAGTCCTATTACCGAACGTCTCAGCCAATGGAGGTATTTTATTGTATACCATTTCTCTTAAGCTATGTCTTTCTCCACTGTAACGTCGTTATCTATAGGGACGGCTGGTCTCCTTGTTTGTCTTTTGTTTTAATACATCAATAGCCACAAATTTGCCCAAGGGGAATAATTACTATTTTGATTGTCACCCTCAGTGTCGACAATGACATAATAAACAAAAGCAAATGTCAGTGAACTTTTGTTTATTCAAAGCTGTGCTAGGGCAATACCTGAGGGAGGCTCAGTGTGTTCTATTATAGCCTGGTCCTTAATCCATTTGTGCTGTTTTGCTGACTAAAGCTGTTGGCAAGACAACAAACCGATCAGTGACCAGGCTAGGGGAAAAGCCTATTCATTCCTATTATTCTTATTTCACCACGGTAATGGCGACAATTCCAAATCATGGGGTCAATGTTTGCAAATAAGGGCTTATTAGTGGATCTATAACTGGATTGTTTCAAGTATATCATATTTAATTTTGTACCTTCTAAATGGATGACATTTTTTCCCTGAACAAATAAAACGTAATTCCAGCTTGCCCTGTAGTTGTGTTTTAAATCAAGAAGCTATTTTATAGGTTGGTCTGGGAATAAGGATTTGCTTGTGGATAAATGAGCGGTGCATATAGGGGGACTTTGTGTAAAGAAATTCATTTTGTTGTAGAGTTCAACCAATATGAATGACATTGTGTTCTTGAAGTATTTCCCTGTGAAATGTGTTGACATTCACCACACCAATTCAGTACCACACAAACACACCAATGAAAACCCAACGCCAACAAACTCAGTAAAAATATGTTTGGTTTTATATTATATATACAATTTATGTACTAAAATGTACACACCCATAATTCATTATGTCCACCAGTGTTTTACATTCAATAAAAACGAAAGTCACACTATTAAAATGATCCATTTTGGAGAAAAAGGAAAAATGTACTTGCTCACTTAGCAATGTAAACATAGATCTGGATCCATATTTACAAGGAACAAATAGGCTATGAAAATACCTACATAAAAAAAGAAAGCAGCATGCCTTGATTGAGTATTGAAGGCTCTGCGTTGGGGATTGGCAGCTATTTTGATAGTTATTGGGACTTTTCTTTAAGGATGGATGTTCCACACAAAATGGCCCTTGTCGGTCTTGAAAAGTTTGAGCCAAAATATACCACTGATTTCAAGACAGGATAGCTTATTTTCACACAAAGTGAATAGGAAAAGAACACACCAATGCAAAATAATATACAAGCAGTCAAATTCATAAGTGACTGATGACCATGATCACAATAATTCATGAAATTGTATACATTGATCCACTACACTATTTTGGTATGCAATCTGAGTCATTTTCTTTGGATCACAAGAACACATCAGACTATTTGTTTTGCATTCTAGTTCTCAGTTTAAACAAATTAACGCTCCTCTGACATTTCCTCATAGTATGCTAAAAATACACACAATTTCTGGAAACAAACAAATATAAGCATTGATGATAAGTGTGTTTTTCCTAGGTTAACATCGAGATTATTGCCACGTTCACGTGCTAGTCGGAACTAGGAAAGTCGGAAATGTTCGACTTGCTAACTGGTTGTATTTATACATGTGCAGCGTTCAACTAGTTTGCAAGTCGAAAATGTCAGAGTTTGTGGCATATGGCACCAATCATGAGTTACATTTAAAAAATACATCCATTGGCTGAACTCTGCTAGACTGGCTGTCTGATTGGTTGTTTGCATGCAGATTGTAACTGTCTGTCTCCCTTACAAAAATACACAATCCCCTCATTCAATTTCTGATTACAAAATCTTGTTTCTCAAAATGGCAATACCTTAAAGTACATAATCCCAAATCTAATGTTACACTCCACATTAAGACTTTTTTTGAATCCAATATAAAAGTCTATATGAACTATATGAGTCTATATAAACATTCAAAGGAAGAAAAATAAATTAAATCAATACAACACTCTTTGTAAATGTATCCTTTAAATTAGTGATGACTATTTGATATAGGGTAGTTCTTGGTATCAATCAATATCAAGATGCACCCCAATTTTTTTTTTAAATCTTCCTTTGAAAAAAGGTTGGTTTTGGTCCACTCTGCGGGGTCAGGAAAATTAGGATGTTTCTGGTTCAGGGATACAGTATTTTCCTCCACTTCCCCTGAAAAACCGATGTGGGGACTCTACTCAGGCGTCTTTTAAGGCCTGCTACGTTAGGTTAGTAGTCATTCAAAGATGCCCGACATTTTGAGTTCCGGGGTTCTTCTTCTATACGAGGGAAACAACAGACAAGATGGAGTAGCCTCCGGGGCAGCACCTACATGTCAGTTCCAACACCTCTCAGGTCAGTAACTAAGCCATACCGTTTCCCTTCTACAGTTAGGATTAATCAGGGGGCAACATGTTGGCATCTCCTGAAGCCAAATGAGTCTATGGCACAAGAAAAAAATAAACATATTGTGAGGGATGATGAGGTGTATCTGTTTTCCTTTCCATGGGCTGGTGTGGTTCATCTCTTATTGAGACTGAGCCTCATTCATTCCTCTGTCAGTCTTTGATGTTTTATTTTCTTTAGGGGAACTTAGAGGCATCTCCTTTGCTGATGAGAACCTCTATCAGTCTAAGCTTGGCTTTGATGTGCTTGTATTCGTTATACTCTACCGCCAAAGGGGAGCGGTCTTCCTTCTGCACGTTTCTACGGCAACAGCAAGTGGGAGGAAGCAAAATACAAACATTAGCTGAATGGACGACGGTCAAAATGGCTGTGCAACCAAAGATGAAGGACAGTACATCACCTCGCATCATCTAATTGTTTACATTTAGTCCAACTATGACACGAAACAAAACCGGAAACGTCATCTTACCTGCCGTTTTGCCTGAAGAATTGATCTTCAAACTCTCTTAGGTTCTTGCGGATTCTCTTTTTCTCCTCCCGGGCCTCTTGTAGCTGCTCCACTAGTTCCGGCCTGTGTGTGGGGGAGAGACAAACACTGCTTTAGGCATCTGAACCTCAAAGGTTGTTTTGACTCTAAAAGGCTTTTAAAGTCCTTCAGGTTGTTTCAATCTTAGTTGTTTAAGAAGTGAACGTTCTTCTAAACACATGAAATACCACAGCTAACTTGAATAGATAAGACATCAACAATAACACGAGACTACTAATGATTGCACTACTTTAATTCTACAATCTAAACTACAATGCCTGTGTTATTCACCCATCCAGATGCTTTAGATATAGGTCAATTATATTTAATCCAATTCAACTTTATTTATCCCCTCAGGGACAATTAAGAAGAGGTCAGGGCCGTCTTGGGTGCTTACATGGTGGCCGAATGCAGGTTGGACAGACGCATGTCGGTGGTGTTCTTGGAGGGCGAGAGCTCGTCGACGGGCGAGATGAAGCCGTCCGTCTCCTCCTCCAGCTGGTCCAGGAAGCCCAGCATACTGAAGTCTGGACGCACTGTCCCTGTGATCTGGGGCTTGTTGTTGGACTCGGAGTCATCCTCAGAGCCATCCTCCTCCTCCTATGGGCACAAAACCAGCGAAGGGGGAGGTCAGTGGAGGGTTAAGGGGGAAAGGGTGAGCGATGCTGGGGTGAACTGATCGTAGTGCCATGGGGCTGTCAAGGGACCCCCAAGGTCAAGAGCTATGTTAATGCAAGAGAATCAAGTATTGTTAATTTAATGTTACTGGAATCAGAGCACAAAGAAACATTTATTCAGTCGTTTTTCAGGCACAGGCCAGTTTGATGAGGTTAATACATGTCTATTGTTAATTTTTCCACTTTGAATTTATTTTAGATTGTCTCAATCAGAACTGTTCTAACACATCCACAAATTGCAGCACAGACGTGATGAGCATCTCAAGACCAGAGTTGATTTGACGATCTCCCTATTTTTGCTTGATTGGATTATTTGATCATCTGATTTATTTTTGGTGTACACACACATTGACACACACCATGCACAGGCAAGTCGCCTTGTTAGTCCTTCTCACACACTATCAAGTTGATCCCAAAGCAATCAATCTAACAAGTCATGAAGCAGCAATCTAAGCATCAAAAACCAAGTTGATATTGAATCAAAACCGCCCCCCACGAGTGCTATGGGTGGCCACCCAATCCACAGGCTGCAATCAGGTTTGGTTGAGAGGTGAGGGAGTAGGGGATTGGAGGGTGTGAGGGGGAGGGAGTTGCGTTCTGATCACTGATTAGTCGAGCACGAGCAGCAGTGTGTCTTCACCTTGATGTCGTCAAAGAAGAGCGCGGCTTCGCCCTCGATAATGGGCTGAAGTACAGGACCTCTGCGTTTGCTGGAGGGGGAGGCCTGAGAGTTAACAAGGAGGGGTTACTACTCGAGAACTGACCCCAGTTCAGCTCTGACTACAGAGCACATAAAGAAACTGAATAGGTTTGTCACTGTAGGATTTTCTGCTGAACACTACCATGCTTCTTTTGGAACCTGCACCAAGTACTAGGATCAGAATGACCTGCTCTTGTTTGTGGGACCTTGTCACGACCATAATAGGCTTCTTCAGTGAAAACATAGCACTAGGCTCTCGTGTGATTTTAAACCTCTGAAAGGCAGGCTGTGTAACAGGTTTTTAGATCAAACAGATAAGAGTATCACGAGTCAGCTCTTTACCACAATGAATTCAGCAGTTGACATAACCCTATATTCCACCATGTACAGCACATAAACGTTTGCTAGGTCTCCAATTTATATAATGAGGATTAAATCTATTATATAAAATGTGTTCTGTACAGTACATTAGGTTCATAACACAGATTAGATATTGCGTAATCAACGTGTTTACACAAGAAATTAAAAGGGAAAACTGGGACAAAACAGTCAAATGTTCTCTTGTATACCCGTTACATAAACCATATGGAGACGAAATGTATTACAATGGAAAAATATATTCTAATAATCTTTAATGTATTGGTGGTTAGAGGTTATTGTGAGATTATATATATATATATATATATATATATATTTTTTATCCCCTTCTGGTTTGAATCCAGCCTCAGCGAATCCCTATATCTGATGAGAATCTGAACTCTTGAACAGCGTTTTCTGCCCCTCCGTACCCATCTTTCTAGTCTAGAGGGAGAGTCTGCACAGCTGTGGTGTGTGTGTGTGTGTGTATGTGTTCGTAGTTCCCTGTGGCCAACTGAGTTGCTGTGGCCCCAACTTGTCACCTTTGAGCTCTGTTAAGAACCTGTGGATCCACTGAGCCATTTAAACTGAGTTTAGGTTTAGGGCATTGGCATTGAGGTTAACCTAGCGCTACGGCTAGCCACTACATACAGTCCCGCCTATGGACACTGACGTTAATGCTAGCCTAATGCTAACATTAGCGTTGTTAGGATTTAGTTCCCACGTAAAGGAGCTTGATCTTCAGCCAATGCTACGTGGTGACCTTTACCACCAGCTCCTCAAAGAGAAACCCAGGAACAACTCTGCTGTGGAGAAAATGAAGGGAGAGAGCAAAGAGAGCTAGCTATACTTACAATGACGGGGATGGTGGAAACTCTGCAGAGGATCTGTTTGACCAGGCGGTATCTGTCGTACAGGGGCTTCATGACCTGTCTCTCAGTCTTGGTAACCTAGAGAAGAGGCAGAGAGAAAAGGGAAAGGCACATTGTTAGCAATAGCACAACGCTAGTTAGCTAGCATTAGCACTCCCCTGTGGTGCTACAATAGCACACTGCTAGTTAGCTAGCATTAGCACTCCCCTGTGGTGCTACAATAGCACTCTGCTAGCTAGGGCTGACACACAACAACATGCAAGGTAACATAGATTCCATCCCCATCAATTCAAATCCAATGTTTTTTTTAGTACCTCAGAGGACAACTGGCCATAAACTAGGATAGAAAGTCACACAGGGAAGGCTATGGGTGTCAGAAAGGACACCTTTCCACCACTTTCTGATAAACAACCTTAAGGATTAGCCCTTGCAATTAGTCCAATCAAAAAGGGATTCCATGTCGATTCCTTTACAGGTAAATTAAGACGTTAGCTGGCTTCTCGTCCTTCAGCCATTGTCGTCGCTGAGACAACAGTACTCGTCACAGCTGTCTAAAGACGTTTGGCCTGCCAATAACGATATATTGCAGTGCAGAAGGTCATGTTTTCATTGGTATTTCATCCTTTTAATAATGTATTGTTGTATCTGGGTCTCTGTGGCTGCATTTATACCAGCAGACATATTCTAATATTTGTTTCATGAATCGATCTTTTGACCAACCAGATCAGCTCTGAAAAAGGTCTGCTGTGAAAAGATCTTGGTCAGAAGACCAATTAGTGGAAAGAATATCAGAAAATGGCTGCCTGTGTAAATGCAGCCAACGTTGTATCTAGGTTGCATGAAAAGATTGCATAGTACAAAGTACACATCTGTGTGCACACATTCTGCACTCTACACACACACACAAACAGCTTGGTTCAAGACATTATTCACTCTTCAGTTGTGATCTAGGTCAGGTTTTCCACTGGACAGAGACTGATTTAATGTATTTGTTAGATTTGTTTTATTTTTTTAGCTATCAGTTACTGTTCAGGCAGATGGGTGGGCTATCTAGAAGGCTCTATGGGGGGGGGGGGGGGGCAGAAAAGGGACAGTGGACAAGACACTCACTGGTCTACCGTGGATACCTTCGTAGTACAGGAGAGCCTTCTGTAAGGCCACCTTCTCAGCGCCAATCTGCTCCCGGGTCATATCCTATCAGAGGAGGAAGACACTGTTAGTTAGCCTTTAGCCGTTAACCATTAGCATTTAGCTATTAACAGTGGTCCAGCGGCTAGGCGGCTCCTATCTCACCTTGACGTCCTCAGGCCGCCCCACCTCGTCCCTCTTCTCCTGCAGCTTGTTCTGGACGCCCTCCAGGGTGTTCTCTACCGGGGGCTTGGGTGCCTTCTCCTGTTGGGGCTTCTTCTCCAGCTGGGAGCCAAAGCTCTTGGGCAGGGTGTTGCTGCGCTGGCGGGTCAGCGGAGGGAGGTCCTCCTCAGACTTGTGGAGCTTGTGCTCTTTCAGGTCTTTGCGGAGCTTGGCCAGTTCATTCATCCACTTCAGGACCTCTGGGTTGTCAGCCTTGTCACTGTGTGAGGGCTGTAAACAACAACATGATTTCTATTAATCCACAAACAGCAGCAGTGGGTAGTTTGACGTCTTCCCACAACATCTTGACTTTATCAGTTGACCCCATTCCTGACACCCCTCCCATCAGCTGAGTCTCATTATGAACTCTCTAATCGTGTTTACTTTGAAGGAAGCCAGTCGTGTCTTATAAATGTAATTTTATATTTATGTGAATTTCTTTGGATGCCTTGCTATATATCCTAATAAGCTTGTTGTGCTGCTCTGCCTTCTCTGATATACTGTAGCTACTTTAGAAATCAATCAGAAAGTGGCTCACTCATTTTTCCTTGCTGTCCAATGTTTCAGCTACAGAGGGGCCACTATTTACCCTGTATTTGCGCTCCTCCTCAAACTTCTCCTCGTACTTGTGGATCTTCCTCTTGAGACCGTGGATCTTCTTGGAGAGCTGGGCTGAGGTCAGCTCTTGCTGGTCGTCGTCACCGCAGGAGCCCAGAGAGGAACTCCTCCTCCGACTGCAGGATAGAGACACAGCCATAGAAATAGAAGGACTGCCTGTTGCTATGGACACAGAGTCACGTTGGACATATGCACACGCCTTCACTCTAAAAACACACAATCTGATGGCCACCCATTGTAAAAAATAAAAAAAAAACACATGCATGAACACACATCTAATCACACATTATGTGACTCCCATATCTTGCAAATAAAACCGCTGTCTACTATAATTCTCTTCGTCTTAGATGTTGAGTTTACAATTGCAACTTTTGATTGTGAATTTTCCAGACGAGTGTTTGCACTGCTAGTGACAAAGCAGATAAAGGCGCTATACATATACCACAGTATAGTTGTGACTAAATTATAATGACATTTTACTGATGTAACGTTCATAGCTAACTCGACTTGTAAAATGCCATTTTTTATAGTAGTAAGTACTAGGTTTTCCTTAGATATTGTAACTACATACCAGTAGCTGTCTAATACTGACCAACAACCTGAGTTTGTTTACAAAAAACTATCACCCCGATAATAACTCAAACACACAAAAACAGTCACACACACTCAGTCACACAAACAAACCTACACACACACACACTACTCGTCCCCAAAGTCAACAGTACTGTAAATCCATGTTGGTTCCTCACCTGGCAAAGGAGTGTGTATTGGGCGGCGAGGGTGGCACCTCGGTGTCATCTATGTACTGCTGACAATGACCATAGGCGTGGAAACGGGGGGACAGCATGGGGTCGCTGTCCTCTTCAATCAGCTGGCGAATCAGGCGGCCCCCCACTTGGGGCGAAATGCACGCCTCCTCGCTGTCCATGCTCTCCCGTTGCCACGACGAGTAGGCCGGGACTGGCTCTGTGGAACACACATAAAGTAACACAGGTTAGGGGCGGCAGGTGGTTAGAGCGTTGGACTAGTAACCGAAAGGTCGCAAGATCAAATCCCCGAGCTGACGCGGTAAAAATCTGTCGTCACAGGGGGCAGTTAACCCCCTGTTCTTAGGCTGTCATTGAAAATAATAATTAGTTCTTAACTTACTTGCCTAGTTAAATAAAGGTTAAAAATTGAAATTAAAGTTGGATAATGACAGAACCTCCATGAAAACACACACACACTAAAAGTGGGTTAGACTACCATGGACCGCTACAAAACACACTGCACATATTGATATCCCAAGGCTTTGTAATCCAAAAGGTGATGCAATTTAAAAAAAGGAAAGTGACAAAAAACTGCACTGCACTGCGCACACACACACACACACACACACACACACACACACACACACACACACACACACACACACACACACACACACACACACACACACACACACACACACACACACACACACACACACACACACACACACACACACACACACACACACACGCATCACCATGGGCAGGGATGAGGGCGCGACCTGTGGAACATGGCAGGCTCTACCAGCAGTCGACAAACACTGGCTTATCTCTCGCTCAAACACAGTTAGAGCTCAACATGGGCCCTGCGTGGCTGCAACATCTGAACTGCAAATACCACTAAACATAGACAAAGTGTAGTCTATGTAGTAGATGTAGTCTATGAAGTAGAACACAGCAAAATAACGGCTTGCCTATCTGATTGTCGTCTCAAGGGATGAGGCAAGCAGTAAGCAGCGGGAATCCAACTGATTGGATCCAAATGAATCAAACCCCACTTTAAGTCTAAACATGGCGGTCGCTCGTCACCTCGGCAACACCTTCTTGGCACCAGCATCTGAGCGCCCTAAAGGTCACTGCGGCATTGCATGATGAAGCTGTTCACTAAAACTCTCACCACTAACTAATGGCTTACAGACCCATTCGTCTGTTTTCCAGGCTGGTTTCCCCAGCCCCTGGCCTCAGTTCAGCCCCATCCAGAGTCCACTCCGACTCGCCAATAATTACACTGTGGTGAAAATAACCATGCAGATGTCTCTGACAATCCCAATCACAAGCTATAAATAAATTGGACTGCTCTTTGATGCCTCTGGTTGGGATAATGCAGGAGCCATGGCCTCTCTGGTAGAGGAATGGAACGGCTGTTACTCCAGAGTTAGCCTTGTACCATATCGGTTTGTGATGTCTTCACAATTCCTATGGCCGTTGTCATCAATTTGCAAGACAGCGCAAGCAGATATGGGACCAGAATACGGAGAGTGACTGGCATAGGAAGAATATTGTTGGGTTGTGCATGTGAGAGAGAGAGAAAGACCACGGCATTGTACCCACACCGGGAGTTGTACTGTATCAGATCAGTGAAACACACAGGCTGTTGTTGCTAGGAGAGGAGGGAAGGTTTCATTTCAGATCGCCTAAGCCACCACCACACAACAGCATTGTAAATACAAAACTCAGCCAAGGATTGTTCTACTGCACGTGCGTTTGTGTGGACGTGAGAGAAACCACGGTATTGTACCACAGGAATAAAGGAGACCATGTAGGCTACACTGCACACTGGAGAGGTAACGGTAACATAGCCAGAAGGGAAGGTGAGAGCAATAACAACGTCAGGTTTCCATATCACCAATGTAAACATTTAGAAACATCAGAATTCAGTAATCACTCTTTGATCACATGCACACCCACGTGCACACACACACCCTGTAGCTGCACATGCATGTTTTTCGAAGAAGGGGGGGGGGGGGGGATAGGGACTCATATGGGAAGCGATTTGGGTTCGAATTTCCAAATAAAAAAAACATTTTTTTTTGTTGGTTTAACATATCTCGAAATTGATAGATAAACGCTTAATTTGCCATTTGTGTCACTTCAAAATTACATTTTTACCAATAGTAGTCCGACAACAGTTTTGTTTACAAATTGCAGGTCGAATTTCCCAGGTAAATTTTGAGGCATATTGTTGATATTCTCTCGCGCACATAGGCCTATCTGCTGGTCGTCACTAGTTACCACTGTAGCCGATTTTGACTTTGTGGTTGTGATAACTAGTGGAAACCCTATCCGTTCCTCTGATCCATCCGACTACAGCAACAATACAAATATCTACTGTATGTCCCGATATTATAAACGAGTTGAGTTATACAGAATAAAAATAGTGGCATATTTAGCTGACAAATGCATGTAACGGTAAATATTGGCTCCTGGTTGTCGGTCCGTTTTATCCGTTTGTGCTACAGCTGATGACGCTCAGCAGCACATATTTGAAAACACTGTAACAAAGTTTCTTTCATGTTGCCTTCTTGAGTTTGAATTAAAGGAATTGTGTGCGATTTTCATTCACTAAGGGATTGAGAATATGTTCCTATAGTGTGTGGCCTAACACTTGGTATCTGGACCGTGTTACAGGGTATACAGTGCGTTCGTAAATTAACTTTAGAGTGCCAGAATGCACTCGTAGTGTGCTCTGGACGTTCGTTAATTCAGAGCGTTTCGCTTTCGTAGCGATCAGATCGCACACTGGACGCTGTGGCCGAGGAGTGGGGTTGATCTGAGCGTTCTGACCTCACAACGGCAGTCAAGCACCCACGCTAACTGGCTAAAGTTAGCTAGCTTGCTAGTTACTTCCAGACATAAATGAGAGAACACCTCATTCTGACATTTTTTTCGCCCTAGCAGAGCTGGTTAGACTGAATTCATGTTATCCGGAGCGTTGGTGACTAACTGTACTGCTGGCAACAATTTAATTACGATTTTAGTTTGACAACGTTTACTGACACCAGCCATATTCAACGAGTGTTGAGCGTTCATAAATTCATCAGTTATTCTGCGCTCTGGCAAACTCAGACGAGAGTGCTCTGAAATCAAGAGTAGATTGCCAGAGGGAATTTACGAAGGCACCCATAGACTCCTCACTCAGCACGACTAGTAGTGCATGCTGGACTGTAGACGGTAGATAATAATCACGAAAGCCAGCTAACGTTAGCTGTCTGCTGCTATACGGCTAGTTGTTTAGCTGGCAAGCCAACGCGCATTGCTAGCAAATATGGAGAGTTTGCCGGAGTTAGCTGTCTACTATCATTTTTTTTCGTCTTAGATGTTAGATGTTGAGTTTACAATTGCAACTTTTTGATTGCGAATTTTCCAGACGAGTGTTTGCACTGCAAGTAACAAAGCAGATAAAGGCGCTATACATATACCGCAGTATAGTTGTGACTAAATTATAATGACATTTTACTGCTGTAACGTTCATAGCTAACTCGACTTGTAAAAATGCATTTTTTTATAATAGTACGTACTAGGTTTTCCTTAGATATTGTAACTACATACCAGTAGCTGTCTAATACTGACCAACGACCTGAGTTTGTTTACAAAAAAATGACAACTGTCACCCCGATAATAATTCATAAATACAAATGACATAACTGAGACTTAGGCTATGAAGTATGGCTCGGGTCATGGAGGTTCTGGCTTGGAAGGTACTTAGTGTGTGCGCGGTATGCTACTATAGGACTACGTGCGGTTTTACACGGTCTTTCAAGGCATGTCGGGACTGCCTGGGGCGCGGGAGCAGTAGCCTAGTCTCCCTAGGCAGAAGGTTGCCTCACACAATGTATCCAATCAACACTGCTATGTATGGGTTTACTAGATGACAGTGAGCAGGTCAACATCTCAAACAATTCAACATGTTTTAACCTATTATGTCAGCTTACACAGCCAAGCAGCCAATAGGGCATTTACCATGGCATTTCAAATGAGGTCTTTAAATCAACCAGCCCATTGTAGTTGAGGCATGCCATGCTGTCATGCCCCTAAAGGTTGGGATGTGATTGGTTGGGAGCAGAATACGCCCAATCACTGTAGTGATGTTGCCATGCAGTAGTAAAAGGTCATGCAACAGGCATTTGGCCTTTTTCCTCTCTGTTCAGTCTCTAATGGGTTATTTGTATCAAGGCAAGACAAGTGCCGGTTCCATTGCCAGCCAGAATGCCACTTACCCTCATAATAACTCGACTGGAAAACACTTTTGAAATCAAGGAAAGGGGCGCTAAAGAATGGGGAATCTGGAGGACAGAGAAGAGATGGGATAGGGGCAGGGAGGGAGGGAGGAAAAGAGAAAAATAAGGTGAGATGGAGGGAGGAAAAGAAGATCCAGCCCGGTCACTCTGTTGCATGCGAAAGGTGAAATGAGAATCATAGTGCATCATTCCCAATGACAGAGACATTAAACAGTGGTAGACAAGTCCCCTACTCTAACTAGCTCTATGTACGTGGAGCTGGCACACAGCAAATATCTGCTCACCATGACTGCAGATGGCACAGGCTGCACTGGGTAAAACGTCTCATGCCACTGTACCATCCACCGTCCCAACCATCACTACCTCATCCATTCCTATTGCAACAACCTCATCTGTTTTCCTGCTTATCCCCTCTACAGGACACAGGTACTTACAAATACCTTACGCATAACAAAAACGCTCTTAGTCTCATGGCTCTATATTTAAAAGGGGAGAGAAAGGACCTACTGCCAGACAAAAAGACTCCGAACATCACTCAAGTTCACTGCCGTTTAATCCAACACTGAAAACCCAAGCTCTGACTAGCCTTGCTCTTCCTCTGGCTTCAAAAGATCCAAGCGTTCCGATTGCCTTGCCTGCGTCTAGGAGAAATTCTTCTTGTGATATGGGAACGCCATGTCACGGTCAAGCATAAGCACTCCCCTGGGAGTTGTAACTCTCAGTAGCTCAGAGGAGTCTAAAGCATTATGCTTTAGGTACCTCCTGTGGCATGGGATTCTGTTGTGCCAGGTAACACGCGGACTGTGACATCAAAACTGAACAAAGTCTGGTTTTGTCCTCCCTCACCTCTCCTCATCCTTCCATTCCTGGCTGTGAGAGAACAACACCTGGTGATACCTCTCTCTTTCTCCAGAAAACACACACTATGTGCGTATGTAAACACACACACACGCTGCCTGCACTGCCAAAGCCCCTAACACCAAACCCACATTGGCTGCAGCCCTGACTGACTGCATAAGTTAGCATTTCTATGCAGACAGACACTACCTGAATATTTATCTGTCTATCACACTCACTTTGGAGCAAACAAGGACTAAGCACCAGGCTTACACAGTGCTCCTTAGCCAAATAGGACAAACATGTCTCAAGCCCTACCACTAGAGGGCGTCTGAGTGCTTTTTGCTCAGTTGGTACTGTACTGTACTAGAGACCACAATTCAAGACAAACAGTGCTGTTTGAGTTGGAAGAAATACTGAATCCAAAGGAAATGTTTGAACAATATTTTCCTTAAGGTGTGACCTATTTCCATTGGGGTTAGGCAGTTTGCGTTTGGCATGACTGCAGCCTGCAGAGCAACCACGCAGGAAATTATTTAGTATCCAATGCTCATGTTACTATAAAAAATGGTGCCCATGCATGTCCCTTCAAGTCTGAAACTGCAAGTGGACTTCTTTCAGGTAACTTGCCCTGTGCAAACAAACATAAGCAATCTAACAACTCTGCATTCAGTCTCACTAGTGTACAAAAACACACTTTTTCAAACTCCTCCCACCTTTCTTTCACAATCTCTCACAAAAACAATCAGACAAGTTGTGCAGCATCTAACAGCCTTTCCTTCCTGATACTCCAATCCCACTCAACAACATACTGCCAACAACTGTTGCACCATGGTTTAAAAGCTTACAGAAAAAATAAAATATTTATTTTCTAATATCAAACTCTTTTCTGACATGGTTTAATCCCCCCAAAATCCACTGTATTGCAGTTATTTAACAAAGACATTGAACATTTTGAATGGCTGCGAAAATCTCTCCAAGGTCCTTTTTGACTTACATTTCTTTCTCTCTGAAATATAATAAGCAGACTTGCCCATGATAGACTAATGAATAATAGAATACCTCTGTCTATTTCTGTATAAACTATGCATGACCAATGAGATTCCATACCTTGGCATGAATAAACAAATAGACACACTTCATTGCTTACATCCAATGCCATGTGCAGAGTTGAAATCCAACCTTAATGAACACACACACACACACACATATTGTTCCTAGGGTTCATCTAATCATGCAGGCACACACACACACCATACGCACTTAGAAAAACTAAACGCCAGGAGCGTTTGCAATATCAATGAAAATGACAATACATCCAGACCATATCAAACAAGATCAACGTCAATCCCTATAAGAAAAGATAAAACCTCAACGCCCCTTAAACAGTACAGTATTTTTCACCTGTAATCTTCCCCTTTAATGATTGTCGTTAGCAATCTGGAAGCTATTCACAACCCACAAACTGCCAAACAAAAGGCAAAACATGCCAGCAGCATGTGCAAACCGTAAATACTCACTCTTTCACTCTTCAATAACTCATGGTAGCAGCACGGCAACACAATATTCTATGCTGTTCCCATCACTTGTAAACAAAAAAACTCCATGTGGTCTGACGAAACAGGAGCTACATTTGTCAAAAAGGCAAAAAAAAGATCTAAATGCAATATGCTGTGCCAAGCTGTGTACACAAGCACAACACCTTCAGTAATGGTGCAGCTTCTCCAGATATAGAAGCCGAGAGACTTTAAGAGCATCTGAGTCCATAACTCTTCTTGAAGACACAGAAGGAGCCACAACAAGAGGAGGAGGAGAGGGAGCAGGAGGGTTGCAGCTGCCACCCAGACACCCATGTGCTGCCTAGAAGGAAGGGAAGGACTGAGGGAGTGTGTGGAAGAGGGGAAGGCTGGGGGGGGGGGGATTGAAGATTTACCTCCCCAGTTGTTATCGTCGGTCAGCGCCGACAGGTCCAAGCGGGGTACGTCCTCGCCACATTCCTGGTCCGAACTCCGGCCAATGACCCCCCTCCTGTCGGCTGTTTCACAGCTACTAGGCAGCTCCTGGATCTTCATACTACTGAGTCGTGTCTGCACAACCATGGAGAGACACAAAACAACAAGGGCTGGGAGTGAGCATGCTCCTTAAGTTCAGCCATACGCTGCCTCTGCCTGGCCCAGCCTACCACAGCCCTTGCAGGGGGGGTGACAACACTCCTGATTGGTCTACCGGGCGTGTCTGTCTGTGTGTGTGTGTATGAGGTTTTGCCCCTCCTCTTTTCCCTCTGGGTTCCCACCCCTTCCTCTCTCTTTCTCTGTGCATATGCACTGATCCTTTGGAGTGGTTTGTCTCACAGTAGCCAGAGCAGAAGGGAGGGGGAGAAAAGGAGGAGGAAAAGAAGGAGGAGGGAGAGAAGGAGGTATGGCAAAGAAAAGCAAGCAGATTATTCGCCAGACGCCAGCACACAGGCAGAGATTTTTTTCCCTCTCTTCTGCTGCAGAAAGACATCCTTGCCTTGGAGCATGGAGGAGTTCTCGCTTCCTCTTTGGGCTCTCGCCTTTCCTCCTCTCCTGTGCTCTCTTTCTCTATTGTTTTTCTTTCCCTCTTCCGAATCCCCCCCCTCTCTCCCAATAATTTTCTACCCTCCCCCTTATCTGCAAATACCATTATCTCTGTCGTTGTACGCTGTATCTCTGTCGTTGTATCTCTGTCGTTGTTAATCAAATACTCTTTCAACATCTCCCCCAGTTCTTAGCCCTTTTCAATGCACAACCAAATGGAAGCTTTTTGACCATAGCACTCAAACATCCTATCAGATGCCAGCCTAGCAAAACGTTAACAATCCCTCGCCATTACCGAAAGTGAATTCAGATGGTTGGTCATGCAGGCAGGGCGTGCGTCCAAAACAGACAGGACTTTGCACTTCCCCTCTAGCCTCTGCCTAGGCGTGGGACAGAGTTATTTTAGGAACAGATCAGGGATTAAAACTGCCCCAGCCTCATAAATGCCACCTATAAAAGGAACTGCCATTGAGGGTGTTGTGTAACTGGGGGGGGGGGGGGGGGGGGGGGGGGGGGCAGAGGTGAAAGGTGAACGTTACTGTAATGCCAATGATAGGGAGTTATCCCAGTGCTCTCAGCTGTTGACTGGGAAATAACTTTGATGTGACTGATAGTTGGAATTTGTCCCAGTCACCCAGCTATCCAACGCTGGGGACCATAGACCATGTAACAACGCACATTTAAACACTCTGAATCTGAATCTGAAAATGTCCTTCCTTTTCACTCTTAATCTCGCCTTTCCTACCCTTCAGTCAAGGATCACACTATCATTGTTTACTAGGAAAGTGAATTGCGGCCACACAGTGTGTGTGTGTGTGTGTTTTGTAAACATGCGTGTAGCTGGAACACACACACACTGTGTGTAACAGGACACCGTCAAAAGTAATCTAACCCTAGTTCTAAAAAAGCGAGTGACTCTCAGATTGAAAAGCACCTCATGTTACAGAACACAAGCAAACAAACACTTCAGAAGGAAAACAACTACTACTCAACCCCATAATCAATGACAACTCATTTAGGTTCATATGATTGATATGGGGGCCATTACCAGGCTGTGAGGTCAAACAATAGAAGCCTCTTGACTACATCTGAAGTTGTGAAGAAAGAGCTGATTACCTTGAGATGGACTGGGGTCAAAGACGTCCAAAGAAGGACAACACTGCTACAAAACATGTGTTCTTTGCCCTCTCTTCCTTCAACTGTTTCAAAGCACACTACTTCTTACGCAACAATTCACCCGATGTCATTTCTGCAATGCAGATCTCTTTCGGGCACTGAAACTAGTCCCCCTTGATACCGCCAAAGGGGTCATTGACATGCAAATTAGGACAATTTAATCAAATACTTTCAAAGCATCACCCCCCCCCCCCCCCCCCTTAGAGGTTATGCAGAGAAAGGACTAGAAATGTAATGTGATCAAATCACGTTTCACACATGGACGAGCTAATGATAGGTTTGACTCAATCTTTTTCAGTCACATTAATCATCATCCGTATTGCGGTTAATGATCACATTGCTGTAAGAATGACAATAAAAACGATATCAAAACGATATGATATATAGTAGCAGTTCAAAGTTTGGACACACCTATTCATTAAGGTTTGTTCTTTATTTTTACTATTTTCTACATTGTAGAATAATAGTGAAGACATCAAAACTAGGAAATAACACATATCGAATCCTGTAGTAACCAAAAAAGTGGAATATTTTATATTTGAGATTCTTCAAAGTAGCCACCCTTGAGTGTGCAACGTTGTCATCAAGGCAAAGGGTGGCTACTTTGAAGAATTTCAAATATAAAATACATTTTTATTTGTTTAACACTTTTTTTTGGTTACTACATGATTCCATGTGTGTTATTTCATAGTTTTGATGTCTTCACTATTATTATACAATGTAGAAAATAGTAAAAATAAAGAAAAACCCTTGAATGAGTAGGTATGTCCAAACGTTTGACTGGTACTGTATATACACACTATTACTTTTAAAAAAAAAGTATTAATGTACCATCACAGTAGTCATTTTCAGCAAATGTTTCTATCAACAAGTCTATGGAAAATACTACACACAACAGAAATATAAACATCTGTATACAGTCCCAATCATTTCAGGATTAACCCAGACTCACTAGAAGACAGAACAGCTTAACCGCGGCGACCACTACCCTGGCTGTAAATATCACTGCCACACTGACTGTACATAACCTACTGCACTATAATCCTTTGTCCTAGCACAACTCAACTACTGATCACATTACATCATAACTAGTCGCCCTGGGTAGTGTGATGCAGAGGGAGACCAGGGTACTAGCATTCAGCATTGCAGATAGAAATTGTATGAATAAATATAGCTAGTATGATTCCTTTACTCTAAATGTCAGTGAAAGACATATCTGTTCTACTAAATATATTTCTATCTGAACGTTCCACAATGTTGTGCTCAGGCTTTGGGCTTGGATTTGTCCCACAGTGGGTGTTCTTTCCATTGTTAATCTGTGTGTTAGGGGTTTTATAGACAGGCGACACACAAACACATGGTGGATTTAGGAGGATGAGGCTGGGGTGGTAATGACAGACACAGACAGGGTGGAGAGAAGGGGCTCGTCTGGGAGGGTAGCATCACATTGGATGAGGAGGCTTGATACACAGCCACAAGTGACACGTACGCTAGAACCCGCACACACACACACACGAGCAATAACCCCCTTCACCCACATTTTTGTAATCCATTATTACTACAGTACAATCCTGAGATTTTCACAATATTATACAGATGCAAGAAATCAGAATCTCCACCAAGTAAGCGTCATGTTTGTTTTTTTTTGGAGGGGGTTGCTCAAATTGACATGCTGTCCAAGCATTCATCCAAACAAATAAGATCCCTTTGACAGTTGAAATGTCTTTTGCGACAGGGTACTAAGCAGTACAGTAGGCATTACAGATAAAGACAAAAGACTTGTTTGTACAGTTACATTCCAGGTCCCATTGATCTGTACTGGTTTAAGTGGTCCATAACTGATGTGTGGAAGTCTTTCATCTCTTAAACCAGTCCTTACTCCCGGTACCTCCACTGGCCTTGGACTGTGTGTGAAGTATTGGGGACAGGGCTGAGAATGTGGGGGCACGCACGCACACACGCACACACGCGCACACACACACACACACACACACAATGGAACAGTGAGCTCTAGAAGCCATTCTAGGTGTCGTCAGGTTAAAGAGGCTCAGGCATGCCACACAATGATACACTTCAGAGTGTGTGGTGACCGAGGCCACCACTAAAGCCAAGGCTGTAAAAGACTCTGTCCAAAAACGTTTTATGACGGTGTGAAAGCCAAACAGGTCAAATTAACATGTTTCTCACATCTTTCACGTCGACTTGAGTTGCTTCTAGGATAACAAGCCACATACGGATGAAGAAGCGTTCCATCGTGCAAATGACTGAAACACCAGAAGGCTGTCTTTGTTTTGAAGAACAGGAAACTTTAGTTACAGTTTAAACAGACAACATAAAACTGAGCTTCAACAATACCGTTAAAAATATGCTTTAAAACAATACATCTAGTCAAGACATCCATCTGCCTTTGGCTGCATCCCAAATTCCCTTCATAGTTCACTACTGTTGACCAGCGCCCCTAGGGAACACAGCCTCGGTCTTAGTAGACCGATCAAGAGCACTAATCTACTTAGTACACTAATTGGACCTGCTGTCAGTAGTACGCTCTGATGTCACTAGGTGCTGGGATCCCTCATGCCACCACCTCTGATCTGACACCAACAACCAGCAGAGAGGTTGGCACAATGACGCCGTGCCACCATGCCAGGCACAGACTGCATCTCAGTGGGTGCAGCTTGTTCTGAGGTGGTGAATGTGGAGGAGGTGGAGACAGAGAATTGTGTCACTAAGACCCATCTGGACTGTGTGTGTGTGTGTGTGTGTGTGTGTGTGTACAGTTCTGTTGTAGAGTCACATTAAGTGTAACAGAGTAGCCTACTGTACTAGAAAGCAGATGGACCAGTAGATTACATAGGACTGTTTCCATCTGTATACCACCTTAGCAACTATGACCTTATCACTATGCTAAATAGCTTCAGCTGCTTCTGATGTTTTGAATAGCTACACAGTGCTTCACATTCTGAAGTGATACAGAGCTGCAGTGGAAAACGTTCACAGCATTTCCCATCAAGACGTGTGGATAAGTCGTTTTTTTGTGTGGTCGATTTTCATTCAAGGAAAAGCTCAAACTTTGTTTTGGTTTCTTCTCTACTTCTTTCCATATTGTGTCAATAGTAGTGATTCATTGTTGCTTAGCTGTCAATCTCTCCAAGGGATGTTTGCTTTTCCCCTAAAGAGAAGATGTTTGGCTGCAACATTTTGACTAGCAGAGATGTGGTAGTTCCACATTGTAGTGAGTGGACCAAAATAGTATCTCATTTATCTGCTCCAGTTGTTCATTGGTCAGGAACAAACTCTAGATGTTCCCTCAGACCCCTCCTATTCCCCCAGACCCCTCCTATTCCCTCAGACCCCTACACTCCCAAACAATCACCTAGTCTACTGAGAGACTCTGGCCCTATCTTCCGCAAGCAGTGTGAACACAGGAAGCCTAGGAGATCTAGCATGTACATGCAGGGAATTTCAGTGAAAGAGGAAGAGAGAGAGAGGAGATAGGAGAGGGAGAAGAGAGAGGAGAGTAAGAGAGGGAATAAAGAGAGAGACAGAAAGAGAGGAGAGAGAGTGTGAAAGAATAGAGAGAGAGAGAGAGAGACACTCAACTCACCCATGAAGGAGTCAGAAGACTGGGGTCCTTTCTTTGACTGTCATTTCTGATAGAGGGGTGAAAACATAGACATGTTGCGTCACCTTTCCTCATGTGAGGATCACACCCTAGCAAGGACACGGGTGCTTTCCACCCAGCCAGGAGCCTGTAGAACAGCGTGCCGAGGTGAGTTTAGGAAGGCTCTCTCGCCCCCTAACTCCCCAATGTCAGCGGCATTCTCTCAAGTCTATCAGATTAAAAACGTAGTTAAATAAATGTTGCCCGATAAAGACAGGTGCTGTGACACAATGGGACCAGGCCTCAGGGAGTCCGTCGGAGCCTTAGCAACACAACAATCCTTCTTTAAATAACGGTGTCACATTACCTTAGTACAGTGTTTCCCAAACTCGGTCCTCGGGACCTCAAGAGGTGCACGTTTAGTTTTTTAACCCGAGCACTACACAGCTGACGGTCAGTTGATTATCTCAATCAGCTGTGTAGTGCTAGGGCAAATCTAAAATGTGCACCTCTTGGGGTCCCGAGGACCGAGTTTGAGAAACACTGCCTTAGTATCTAGATTAAGTAGTGACAATGGTCGGTATTAGCTACTTCTGTTGGAGAACTTTGCTATCTAAATTAACAGGTGAAAAATGGTCAGTAGTAGTTACAAGCATTTTAAAGGGTGATCAAATGTCACAATGCTTACCGGCTGTCTGATGACTCCATGTTGTTTGTCCCGGCTTCGTCATGTACTCTTGATATGCATTCTTTTAGCTGTATAAAATACAATACATAACATTTTATTACTCTCTCTCTAACGGTATGCATCAATGTGCAACGCTGATCCTGACATGCTTCCATCAGACATCTATGTCTGGAGCAAAAACATTTTTTCAGGGAAATTATGTTTGGAGAACATTTGACATAAACAGTGTGCCGAGACCCGGTTTACACAATTACACAGGATTTGTTACTCTGTTTGCCCTGGCCATTAGATAAATAAAACACATATCAAATCTAGCAAAACATTTATATCACATTATTCATAAGTATCTATTTAAAAACATATTTCTCCAAACTGCGAGACCTCTCTTAACTATTGTCACAACAACCACAGAGAAAGAAAAGCTGAACGAGTCAAATCACCAGTTGGTTATAGAAACAGGTTCCAGAACAGGTGGTGGAGTGGGGTGGGTCACACCAACTAACGAGGGGATGTAGTGTACAGCGTGTACTGTTCTATGGGGCTGTGGTGTTCTGTACACTATGACACCTCCGGGACTAACCCTCTGGGAGGCTTTGTAGGGCCTTAATGACTCCCCATGGGTTTTGTGCACGCTCTGCTAGAGTGCCTACCAGATGTGGGTTCCAATGTTATTTGTTTTTGTTAAAGTAGATTCGGTGCACTTGATTGAGCTTGCTTGGAGCAACAGAAGTAATAGAACCGTCCCAAAAGTGCAAACCCCGACCGTCTAGCAGTATTCGAGAGAAAACAAATACTATTTGAGCCCAGGTCTTTTACAGTAGCTACCCTCCTGTTACATCAGCCAACCCACTCTGTCAGTCACCCCCTGTCCTGCCAGCCAAGGTCAAGACATCGCCACTACAGTATGTATGCCAGGATTTCAGGCGTCTTCTCATCTCTTACATAACACAGGTGTGTAATCTTAACCCGGCACAGTCAGAAGAGGACTGGCCACCCCTCCGAGCCTGGTTCCTCTCTAGGTTTCTTCCTAGGTTCATGCCTTTCTAGGGAGTTTTTCCCAGCTACCGTGCTTCTACATCTGCATTGCTCAATCTTTGGGTCTTTAGACTGGGTTTCTGTATGAGCACTTTGTGACATCTGCTGATGTAAAAATAAATACACTGATTGGTTGAGATGGCATGGAAAAGCCCCTAAAGGTCTAGCTATACCCTGTCTGTCCCTCAAAGTGTTTTTTTTTTAACGTGAAGCCGTGGAATCTATTTTCATCCCTGGGATAAGACACACGCTTCAGCCGACCTAGGCTATACATTAGCCTGGGATATTGATGAGACGAGTGTGTCTGTCGACGTAAATAATCAATCAACTTATATTCATAGATGAGGAAGTGCCGCGACTACTTAAGATTTAATGCAGTGAAGACAGCAGATCGGCCCTGTAGCCCATATTACTGGGGCCTGAGCCTATTCCAGCACCGCCCAAAGTCTTCGTGACTTTGAACTAAGATACGCTCTCTGTATTAAGGGCCGTATCATTGGTGATGAGCCACGGGGCATGACTTACTACCCTTTAAGCTGTTGGCAGGTAACTGTTTGCTGACAAAGGATTCTCTGCTGCATTTGATACATACCGAGGCTGCATCTCAATTAGCAATATTAAAATACTGTGGAACCTGGTTTAGTTCGCCAGCAGTTTGGAAGCATATTTCTGAGACAATGATGTAATGACTTGAGGTAGACAATCCCATACCCTCCAGCATAATGAGACATAATGAAACATACTAAAATATGCCGTGAGGGCCTACGTTTTGAATATCAAATTCAGCCTTCCAAGAGTCCAATATCATATTGCGACACACCTGAAATGGTATGTTTTCTTAATTTGCTATGCATTTATTTTGCACACATAGACAACGTCACTGAGGTCAGCAGTAATTACCTTAACTCCGAAACAAAACACTGTTCTGAACATGACGGTCTCGAACCCTGAACGACAACAAGCCCTTGCTACACAACAACACAGTACATGTGTTCCTTCCTCTTCTTCAAAAGCAAATGCTAATTGAACCTCAGTGAACCTTGTTAACGCGCTGCCCTGCAATTTAGAGTGTTCCAGGGAGGGAGGTTGCTTCGCATTTAGCGAAGCGCTAGAGCACGCTGCCTGGCCTATCACGCGCCTCTTAAGCCTATGTAAGATTGATTAGGAATCCAGCCATTGGCGGCTATGCTGATGCTTATGCCAATGTTCTCTATCTACCTCCATCTCTCTGCTGTCCCCGATTTAGCAGTTCTTGTGAAACATCACCAATTACTCAGCAGTGACTCATAGCAGCCATTAAGAGTAGACGGGGGTTGGTGGTAAGCCAGCCGTCACACCAGCGAAGTGAAAAACACCACAGTGGCGTAGACCTTGTCTGCATCACAATGTTTTGTGGGAGAAGAAGAGCGAGGATTATGAGAACCAGGGGCCAGGGAACTTAAAGGGTCAGGTCGCTCTTTGGGAGTATTAAACATGACACTATGAAAATAAATGATGAGCGTGCACCGCAAAATAAGTAAACAAGTTTGCTTCAGAGATTTGGTAAACTGGTAAACAGGAAGTAATTGTCTTAGATGTGCTGTTTTGAATGTTTGACCTCCACCTGAATTCAACAAGGGACCTGCATGACATGGCAACAATAGACACACATCTACTATGAGAAGGAGCGAGAGAGACAGAGAAAGAAAGAGAGGAGGAGAGAGAGTGACTTACCGCGTGGGGGTCCTGGTTGTCACTAAGCTGGCCAAGCGTGGGGCTCTGGTGGCAGTGTTTAGGCTTCCTGGGTCTGGGGCCCTCGTGGTGGAGCCCTCCCTGGCTAGTCTGGTAGTCCCTCCAGACTCCTTCCTCACCCACGCTGACGCCACAGCTGATAGTTCTGCTGCCGGCCGCTGGGATGTTCTCCTTGTTGATGTCTCCTTCCCTCAGAGACGAGGATCTGTTTTCAAATGGAGAGAAAGGAAAGAAGAGGAGGAATCAAACTGACTCTCTCCCTTTCTCTCTCTGTAACAAAGCGGCCTGGGTTACAAATGACAAGGTCATCGTACTTATACCTTGTACCCAGGCTAACGCCATGTTTAGAATGTGCGCTAATTCTATTTACAGAGTACAGTGGACTTGTCTTATTGACGTTGTATGGTGGGTGGCTGCACTAATGTAGCCCGCTAATCCATGTCTTCACTGCTTCTCCAGGCTCCATCAGGTCTCTATCAACAAAGATTAGCTGGGTAGCACAAGGACCCCAGACTCCATTATAACCCCAATGGACATGACCACTAGAGGCGAGGCCATTGGAAGCATAGAGTTTGAATTACTAGAATTGACATCGGATCATAATAAGTCTCCCAGTGCACTGATATTGGTCAATCCAATGGTGGAAACTGCCATTGTTGATGCCTAGAACTCTGAGAATGTCACTCTGTTCGCAACAACTCACACACTCACAAAGGATGCCATTGACCAAATATACCAATCAACAACAGTAAAGGCAGATCCTACACCAATTGGGTGAGACAAATGTCCTATGTAAGGATTCATTCTATGGTCCATACCTGCTCCTGTCCCGGTGTCTCTGAGCCTCTTCCTGCTCCCTCTGGTGCCGACGTCTCTGCCGTGCCGTCGGGGTTACCACGGGCGACGAGGAGCACCCGGTCCACTCGGAATCCTCCGTCGTACTTTGACCTCCTCCGCACATGTGCACATCGAAGAGATGCTGCTCCACTGCCGACCTGATGGTCCTCTCCAGAACACTAGAGAGAGAGATGGAGAGAGAAATAGAGGGAGAGAGGATGTTATTGAGAAATACGATATGCACCAGACAAAGCTTCTTCCGCAGCTGTCATTGAAACGACTGAAATAACTATGCTGCATGGTCACCACTATGTCCTCCTGGAACTGTTCATCGTAGTGAGTATATTATATAACTATGCTGCATGGTCACCACTATGTCCTCCTGGAACTGTTCACCGTAGTGAGTATATAATATAACTATGCTGCATGGTCACCACTATGTCCTCCTGGAACTGTTCATCGTAGTGAGTATATTATATAACTATGCTGCATGGTCACCAGTATGTCCTTCTGGAACTGTTCACTGTAGTGAGTATATAATATAACTATGCTGCATGGTCACCAGTATGTCCTCCTGGAACTGTTCATCGTAGTGAGTATATAATATAACTATGCTGCATGGTCACCACTATGTCCTCCTGGAACTGTTCATCGTAGTGAGTATATAATATAACTATGCTGCATCGTCACCACTATGTCCTCCTGGAACTGTTCACCGTAGTGAGTATATTATATAACTATGCTGCATGGTCACCAGTATGTCCTCCTGGAACTGTTCATCGTAGTGAGTATATAATATAACTATGCTGCATGGTCACCACTATGTCCTCCTGGAACTGTTCATCGTAGTGAGTATATAATATAACTATGCTGCATGGTCACCACTATGTCCTCCTGGAACTGTTCATCGTAGTGAGTATATAATATAACTATGCTGCATGGTCACCACTATGTCCTCCTGGAACTGTTCACCGTAGTGAGTATATAATATAACTATGCTGCATGGTCACCACTATGTCCTCCTGGAACTGTTCACCGTAGTGAGTATATTATATAACTATGCTGCATGGTCACCACTATGTCCTCCTGGAACTGTTCACCGTAGTGAGTATATTATATAACTATGCTGCATGGTCACCACTATGTCCTTCTGGAACTGTTCACCGTAGTGAGTATATTATATAACTATGCTGCATGGTCACCACTATGTCCTCCTGGAACTGTTCACTGTAGTGAGTATATAATATAACTATGCTGCATGGTCACCACTATGTCCTTCTGGAACTGTTCACCGTAGTGAGTATATTATATAACGATGCTGCATGGTCACCACTATGTCCTCCTGGAACTGTTCATCGTAGTGAGTATATAATATAACTATGCTGCATGGTCACCACTATGTCCTCCTGGAACTGTTCATCGTAGTGAGTATATAATATAACTATGCTGCATGGTCACCACTATGTCCTCCTGGAACTGTTCATCGTAGTGAGTATATAATATAACTATGCTGCATGGTCACCACTATGTCCTCCTGGAACTGTTCATCGTAGTGAGTATATAATATAACTATGCTGCATGGTCACCACTATGTCCTCCTGGAACTGTTCATCGTAGTGAGTATATAATATAACTATGCTGCATGGTCACCACTATGTCCTCCTGGAACTGTTCATCGTAGTGAGTATATAATATAACTATGCTGCATGGTCACCACTATGTCCTCCTGGAACTGTTCACCGTAGTGAGTATATTATATAACTATGCTGCATGGTCACCACTATGTCCTCCTGGAACTGTTCATCGTAGTGAGTATATAATATAACTATGCTGCATGGTCACCACTATGTCCTCCTGGAACTGTTCATCGTAGTGAGTATATAATATAACTATGCTGCATGGTCACCACTATGTCCTCCTGGAACTGTTCATCGTAGTGAGTATATTATATAACGATGCTGCATGGTCACCACTATGTCCTCCTGGAACTGTTCATCATAGTGAGTATATAATATAACGATGCTGCATGGTCACCACTATGTCCTCCTGGAACTGTTCATCATAGTGAGTATATAATATAACTATGCTGCATGGTCACCACTATGTTCACTGTTCGTAGTGAGTATATAATATAACTATGCTGCATGGTCACCACTATGTCCTCCTGGAACTGTTCATCGTAGTGAGTATATAATATAACTATGCTGCATGGTCACCACTATGTCCTCCTGGAACTGTTCATCGTAGTGAGTATAGTATGCTGCATGGTCACCACTATGTCCTCCTGGAACTGTTCATCATAGTGAGTATATAATATAACTATGCTGCATGGTCACCACTATGTCCTCCTGGAACTGTTCATCGTAGTGAGTATATAATATAACGATGCTGCATGGTCACCACTATGTCCTCCTGGAACTGTTCATCGTAGTGAGTATATAATATAGAATGGCAGTGTACTCACTTAGTCAGGTCAGATCTACACCGGACAGATGAGAGGTGGTTGCTGTGGAGAGAGAGAAAGAAAATAGTGAAAGAGAGAGAGAGAGAGAAAGAGTGAGAGAAAGAAAGAAAGAAAGAGAGGGAAAGAGGGCGAGAAAGAGAGAGAAGGAAGAGAAAGAAAGAGAGAAAGAAAGAGAAAGAAAAGAGTGAAAGAGAGAGAGAGAGGGAGAGAGATAGAGAGAGAGAGAGAGAGAGAGAGAGAGAGGGAGAGAGATAGAGAGAGAGAGAGAGAGAGGGAGAGAGATAGAGAGAGAGAGAGAGAGAGGGAGAGAGATAGAGAGAGGAGAGAAGAGAAAGAGAGGAGAGAAAAAGAGAAGAGAGAGAGGAGAGAAAGAGAGAGAGAGAAAGAGTGAGAGAAAGAAAGAAAGGAGAGAAAGAAAGAGTGAGAGAAAGAAAGAAAGAGAGAGAGAGCATGTTTTAAGACAGCAGATAGACAGGTGGTCTGAACAGGCAGTCCTCACAGGCCCCAAGGCTCTGTAGCTGACCACAGGCAGCCCTCACAGGCCCCAAGGCTCTGTAGATGACCACAGGCAGCCCTCACAGGCCCAAAGCCTCTGTAGTTGACCACAGGCAGCCCTCACAGGCCCCAAGGCTCTGTAGCTGACCACAGGCAGTCCTCACAGGCCCCAAGGCTCTGTAGCTGACCACAGGCAGTCCTCACAGGCCCCAAGGCTCTGTAGCTGACCTCAGGCAGCCCTCACAGGCCCCAAGGCTCTGTAGCTGACCACAGGCAGCCAGGGTGTGTGTGTTATGTATGTACATGTGTCTGTGTGTGTGTGTGCGCGAGTGTGTCAAAACGTCAGCCGTATTCAGCTCCTAAGGAGGCCCTCTGGGAGCAAAGTGGCTGGCTGCCATGGTGACCGGTAAGCTGTGATCGCACGTCTCCCCCTTAATATTAGTCTATTGTTACACACGCACGTGCACACAAACACAAGCATGCACACACACCTAATGAAGAGGCATGACAGGCCTTACATACAGTGAGTGACAGCAGATTACCAGCTCCTCTCTCGTCTGACGTGTCTGTGTGTGTCAGTTTGTGTGGTGTGTGTGTGTTTGTGTGAGTGCGTCTGCTAGACCAGGTGATAGTGATATGGCCTACTACCACCTTCCCTTAAGGGATAACATGCAGAATCAGCACAGCTATTGAGGCCAGGCGTACAAGGTGATTTTTCAGTTCAACAAAAACATGAATATAGGTCGTTACTAATGGCTTTTGGCACCATACTCTAGATACAGTATCTTACTAAATATGAATATTACATCTTATTAATACAAATCTAGAATACACTCCTCAATCCATTTCAATGTCAATAGGAGGCTATTTGAGCTCCAACAGTACCAGGAAAGACCAGAAGAATTCACAGAAATACACACAAGCATGACTTCCTTCCTTCAGCTTGTGTGTGGGGGTACTGAGCACCCAACAATACACAATATTCTCCTTACATCTCATCCATCAGCATCAGTGTTGACAGTGATAGCGTGTGTGTGTGTGTGTGTGTGTGGCCAAGGTGAGGATGGACAAATGAGAGAGCTGATGGAGGAGAGATCAGAGTAATTATATGGGATTAAAACAGTGATTCTAGAACATAGATGAAAAGTGTGTGTGTACGGTGTTAGTGTGTAAACAGAGCATAAAACAATGAACAGTCACATCAAACAAGAGATTAATTGAAGCCAAGCTTATCGCTTATCTGATTATCGCGAGGTAATTCTGATGACTTTTCAAAATGTGTACAATCAACACATTTTTTAGTCTGGCATGTTCTATTCTCGTTCAGTTCTAGCCAAAGGTTTTATTTTAAAACTGGGTTAACGGTAAATGTCGCTATGTCCCGAAAATAATTGACTAAAATGGATGACACTGTCAGTGTTGAAAAGCCAAATATACATCTGGTACCAAATGCTAGGGGTTAAAATAACTAACATGTATTAATGTGTCACCAAGATGTTATTGCCCATAATGTGTCACCAAGATGTTGGACACCGTAATATTTTGAAAGGTTAAAATTAATCAATCAATCAAATGTATTTATAAAGCCCTTTTAAGATGAGCAGATGTCACAAAGTGCTTGAACAACCAAAAATAACTTCATATGTCACGAGGTACTATGGGTCATTTTGACACCAAAATATACTGAACCAAAATATAAAACACAAAGTGTTAGTCCAATGTTTCACAAGCCGAAATAAAAGATCCCAGAAATCTCCCATATGCACAAAAAGTTTATTTCTCTAATTTTGTGCACAAATTTCTTTACATCCCTGTTAGTGAGCACTTATCCTTTGCCAAGATAATCCATCCACCTGACAGGTGTAGCATACCAAGAAGCTGATTAAACAGCATGATCATTACACAGGTGCACCTTGTGCTGGGGACAATAAAAGGCCACTCTAAAAAGTATTGTCACACAACACTGCAGATGTTTAAAGTTTTGAGGGAGTGTGCAATTGGCATGCTGACTGCAGAAATGTCCAGCAGAGCTGTTGCCAGAGAATTGAATGTTAATTTCTCTACCATAAGCCGCGTCCTACGTTGTTTTAGCGTTTTAGAGAATTTGGCAATACGTCCAACCGGCCTCAAACGCAGACCACGTGTAACCATGCCAGCCCAGGACCTCCACATCTGGCTTCTTCACCTGCGGGATCATCTGAGATCAGCCACCCGGACAGCTGATGAAACTGTCAGAAACCGTCTCAGGGAAGCTCATGTGAGTGTTCGTCGTCCTAACCAGGGTCGTGAGCTGACTGCAGTTCCGCATCTTAACTGACTTTAGTAAATGCTCACCTTCAATGGCTTAAGCATGTTTAAGACAAGGGAAGGAACCTTAATGAATAAAGTTAAGGTCACCATTAGAGGGAGACATCATTTGGATATCCTAGTTACCTTGGGATGGGGTGAATCGTTAGGACTTAGTATTCATTAAACATATGGTAATAAGTACATAATAAGCATGTTATGACAGGTCTTTAATATTTAACCCTATTCATAATGCAAACGCTTCCAAGATGGACAATAAAGTTCTATTCTATTCTGTCTCCTGTTGTGTCTTTTGGACAGCGCCATATTTATCCTGCAACAAGGGCAGCAGTCGTTAGCCTGTTTACATGCAACCTAAACCTCCCAATGTGAAGTCTCTAGTCTAGTGTAACAACCAGGAGACTGGGAATGCCAACCCCATGCCAAGTAGCCTCTGTCCGCCGAGCACAGCAGCGGGCAAAAGGGGGGCAAGTACCGGTAGGCTACCAATCCATTCCAGGATATGACATCACTGTCTGGAAAGGGATTATATGTACCACTGAGTTTAGCTATTAAAACCTTCCGCCCACTCTAGACACGTACATGTAACAAGTCTGGAATGAGGTGAGGCTTGGGGAGCGTCTCAAATGGCACCCTATAGGAGCCCTATGGGTCCTGGTCAAAAGTAGTGCACTAAATAGGGAATAGGGTGCCATTTCGGATGCAGGCTTGGTGTGCAATGAATATGCCCTGTGGGTCGTGAACTGTCAAACAGTCGGCCCCTGGCCATGACCTTCCCTTACCGCAAGAGGAGCACACACGGTTCTCTTGACTGTCAACAAAATAAGAGACTGTGACTCAGGATCCAGAACCTCCATCTTAAAACAGAGACAAGAGAGAGATCCAAATCCAGGACTGAGAGCATTATGATATCAAACACTTATTTCATGTTAGATAAGTAATGATTCATTTAGGTTCATTTAAAGTTTTTCCATCAGCTGGCAAGCCAACAACAAGAAGAAATAGAAATAGTAGCTATCATTATAACTAGGCCTTGGGTAGCTATCATTATAACTAGGCCTTGGGTAGGTATCATTATAACTCAAAGCAAACCACAGGGTGGAATTGGAGTCAGATAATCAACATGGTTACAATCATTGGAGACCTATTTGTGCTCCAATACTGTAGTCATGGTGACAGACCAAAGCACCACAACAAATGTCCTACTGGGGATCTACTTCCATGGCAGAGCGCTCCATCGTGTCTTTATGGAGATGAACTGGTTAGACGGTGAGGCTATAAGGTTGCATCCCAAACTACACCCAATTCCCTTTATAGTGCCCTTGTCAAAAGTAGTGCACTATATAGGGAGTAGGGTGCCATTTGGGACGCTCCAGGTTACTTTTACTCTAGCTAACAAGTGAGTGAGTGAGTGAGTGTGAACGCTATGCTAAAAATGTTATAGGAGTGGGTCAGAGGCACTAGAAGTGCTAACAGTCCATTAAAAGCCGTAATATATAATTATCATTGAAAGCAAGTCTAAGAAGCGGTAGATGTTCTATGTGCTCTATTTCTATGCTTCCCATGCTTAAGTTTAGTTTTTGCGTGTTTTACTTTTGGTTTTGTACATCAGCTGAAAGTACAATGTTTTTGGATATGGAAAATATATTTCACAGTGGGGTGGCAGGTAGCCTAGGTAGCCTTAGAGCATTGGACTAGTAACCAAAAGGTTGCAAGTCTGCTGACACGCCAATCCCTGAGCTGCTAAACAAGGTAAAAATGGACAAGAGGAATACCTATGTGAGAATGGTCGTTCTGCCCCGACTGCGTGGCCACGCACGCCTCCAACTCAATCATCAAGTTTGCGGACGAACAAGGTAGTTAACCTTAAGTTTAGTTTTTGCGTGTTTTACTGTTCCTACAAGGATATCATTGAAAATAGCAGACTATTTGTATCACTAGCCACTTTAACTATGCCACTCTGAGCTTACTGATTTGCCTGCAGTCATTGAAAATAAGAATTTGCTCTTTACTGATTTGCCTGGTTAAATAAAGGAAAAAATATATATATTTCACAGTGGTTTAGATGGTACAAAGATTGTACTTGCTTGTTTTGTCACAAACTTAAATTAAGCGAACTATTAGAATTTTAGCAACCAGGAAATGGCGGAGCGATTTCTGCATAGGGCACCTTTAAAGGAGTATAAGCAGTGTTATGTTTATAGTCTATGGGTCAGAGAGTGAATGTGATGTTCTAGAAGGAATGGGTGACCCATGTTAAGCTAACAGTCCAAGTGGTGGGTTACCAGGCAACAGGCATCTCCATGGAGCCACACATACAAACATTGACGCACACACACGTACATACAATGACACACACACACACGTACATACATTGACACACACACACGTACATACATTGACACGTACATACATTGACACACACACACATACATTGACACACACACACACATACATTGACACACACACATACATTGACACACACACACATTGACACACACACACACATACATTGACACACACACACACACATACATTGACACACACACACACACATACATTGACACACACACACACACATACATTGACACACACACACATACATTGACACACACACACACATACATTGACACACACACACACACATACATTGACACACACACACACATACATTGACACACACACACATATACATTGACACACACACACACATACATTGACACACACACACACATACATTGACACACACACACACACACACACACGCTAGAAGGCAGTAAACGTAGAGGAAAAGCTCCCAGAGTCACTCTACAGGGGGCTTGAAACAGACCAAACATTAAATGAGAACCTACACCTCCAACTTGGTGCGTGCCCAACATACAGGGATTCAAAAGGAAATGAACGTCCGTTCAACTAATCCAGTATTACACCACAGTCACTTATTAGCCAGGATTTGATCAACATAGAAAGGAGACATGGTTGAAAGGTGAGCTCTGTTTCTGACTGGGAAAGGATTAAGCTATCCTGTGGTACCCACGGTGTGTATGTGACGGAGAACAAGTAGACGCTGGACTTACTTAGAAAGCATGACTCACTTAAGAAGGTTGCGTGAGGAAGAGAGAGAAGTACTGTGCAGGGTAGCACATAGGCAGTCTAGCACATAGGCAGGCCATCACAGGCTGTGTAGTGGTAAACATCAGTCACTGTGGTAATGTTTCTCCTCTGTAGTGTCAAGGTCTTTGGCATCAGGGGTGGACTGGGACCAGAAATCGTCCCTAGCATTTCTAACACACCGGCCCTTATTTTTACTTGATACCCCCATACCGGCCCATTTTTATCCCCGAGGCCTCCACACTAGGCTTGGGCGATATACCGTTTATACCGTATACCGGAGTATTTGGAAATACTGGCTGTGCTATACCACTGGAAGAAACCTAAGATGTGTCAAATAAATGATCTCCAGCTCAGGGCTCCAGCTATGCATCTGGTTTGCTAACTTGCTAGATGTCAAGATCAAGCTTCTTGGTTACAGCAGAGCCATTCAATCCCCTCCTGGGTCAAGATCCCTGTTGCCTAAATTGTTTTGTGCGTACCCAGTATGGTACAGAAAAGGTATGAAAATCTGGATACTGCCCAACCCTACCCCACACCAGCCCATTTATCCCGTGAGGGCCCCGACAGGCCCACTGGGCTAAAAATGGACTAGCCCATCTGGCATTTGCCCGTAATGCCAGTCCACCCCTGTTTGGCATCCTTCATCATCATATACATTATGGCCTCTGAGCCATCACCATCGATGAGCGAAATCATTGTGAAAATATCAGATGTATGCTACTGGTCACGGTCTTGAACACATAACTAGGTATGTGTGTGAAGGTGTGACGGATGAAACCTGTTGAGGGTGCATTTCAAAGGAGAAAAGGCCGAATGAGGGTCTGTGCCAAGGCTTATGAACTTACTATAGAGTTCAGCAGGTACACTTGCATTCAATGTGCCTCAAAGTACCTGGTGAAGGCGGTAAAGTTGACGTGACTAGAGTTTACAGTATCAGCCAAACAGGAAGTTAACAGGAAGTGATGCCATAAAATGTCATTGGGGGTGCCTGACTGGAGGGTGACTCATAGATCAGGTGTCAGAGCAGAATGATCCGGTTCAACCAGAGATTCCACTAAGAACCTTGTTCGTCTGATCTCACTGTATGGCAAGGTGTCAAAACCAGAACGATCCGGTTCCATTAAGAACCATGTTGGTCTGATGTCACTGTATGACAGGGTGTCAAAGCAGTTCATGATGGGCATATGTTTTGGTGAATATTTCCATCAAGTGGAGGTGTGACAATTGAGTGGATTGTCAAACTATGTTGGGAATCTGGTTCCGCACTATAGATGTAGTAACATGAAATGTTCTATTATATGATATATTTGTGAAGCTATGTACCTATTTCTTCAGATACTTTGTCAATACAGTGATGGATCAATATCCAGATGTATGAAACAATGGGATGTACTGTATGACAATTGATCTCATTTGAGATGTTAAATTGTACAATTTCAGGAGTACAGTGTGTAGGCCCGTTGGAGAGGTCAATATCCAGAATGACCAGCACGATAACAATAAACGAAAAGGTGTCAGTCTCAACCTCAGGGTTGACAGAGATCCCTTTCTTCTCACTACTATACAAATCAGGGAAATGTTTTGGTTTTTACAGCTTTACGGGAAGTCTTGTTGGACCAGAGACCACGTGCTCACACTGCCACCATCATAACAACGACAGCTTGCATGTGCACAGCATGCCCCCTCCCTCCCCTCCTCTTTCTGGTGGGCCTATTGTTTCCTATGTTAATGCATTGAGATGGCATGAAATGCAGCGGATAGGCCCCATGACCCCACATCTCCATAATAACATCCTGTCGACCTCTTTTCTCAGGACAAAAACAAGACCAGGACCTACCTTATGTAGAAAGGAGATATGGGTCTGCTGTCTTCCTCTTGGGAGCTGAAATGCAAAAACAAAAACAAAAAAAAAACAGTTAGGTTAGCCACTGTGGGGTGAGAGTGATGCAATATTACATATGAAGCACACTTTTTTTCTCCCTTTCTCTGCACCTCAGTGGTTTTTTTAGGGGACAGAATGTCCTTTTGTCTCTGGAACAATAGCCACCTAATGCTCCAGTCAGTTCAGTACGTTTTGTTAAAGCTGGTCTCTGGGAATTATTAAAGCGACAGTTGAAGGGCCGTGTGTGCCCTCCTCTGGTATAGCTCTGGCGGGGCCTGGGCCAATAGTTACACATGACAGAAATGATGCAACAAGAACGGGAACTTCTTAATGTGGAGATTGCTTAACATGTACATATCCTGAAAAATACGTTAACCTGCCGAGGGCCTTACTACCCTAAACATCACGTAGCCTACAGAAGCATGTGTGTGATTAACATAGTGTACTAAATTGCTGCAAAAAGCCCTAAATATTGCCACGGAAAGGGTTACATAGCCTTCATAAGAAAGCCAAACCTCAATCACCAGTGCCATTTTCTCATAACCATGGGGTACAGTACATGAAAGTTGGCAATTGTGCCAATAAACAGCTAATACTGTCTAATCATGGGTTGTAAATAGGGTTAGACACTTTTGAAATTAAACAATAGACTCACTAATACACACAAGACTGAATTGTGGTTAAATGGGCCATGGAGAAAATATTTGGACTCTGTGTTTTTGGGTACGTGCAGTAGCTCCAGTAGTCTAACGGTAAGGAGGGTGTGAGTATGTCACCGTCTAGGGCTGAGAGGGGAGAACATACCACTGGTTTAGCTGCCCGGGGTGTAAAGGCCGAACACCGTACCAAGTTCAAAACAGAGGATTTAGGTTTCAGTTTGTCGGGAACCGAAATGGGCCGAAGTTCATTCAACTTCAAAAGCTTACCATATCACATGATCTGGCCTCTATCTTGAAGAATTCTGAATGAGTGTGTGTGTGTGTGTCGATTAGATTTTTTTCTTCCCTTACCTCCTCTAATACAACCTACGTACATAGTCTATGAAATCCCCCTTCCGGATCAAGGTACCAAGAGCACCTCACAACAGCATTTCACAATTTGTACGTATTGCTAGTGGAAGCCAGCCGAGAAATGTTTCCCTATACTTAGGCCGTGTTAAACAGTCTGGCAAGCGTATTAAAATAATGTGTGCTGTCACGAATTGTTGCAAACGGAAATCCTGCTTACCCACTACCTTACTTAAGGAATAACAAGTGGCTCTGTTGAGGAGACTTAATCCTCGCAGAGGTGACGGAAAACTAGCAAACAACTCGGCCAGGCTGGCAACCCTCCACCATTTTGTAGACAAATAAATCATCTTTATTTCATTCAACTCAACACATTTTTACCATAGTGCCCTATTGACCAGGTTGTTTAAATAATGGTTTCTCAATACCCTATACCAGTATAAGGACAATTTGTTTGACACTACCATTTTCACATTTGACCCATTGGTCATATTCAAGCTCACAGAATTAATTTCAGGTTCATAGCCTTGCATTATTATATGGATGTGACTACTAGCCTGGAATCTAAACTTTGGTTGAAACTGAGCCATATTCCGTTTGGGTTCCAGTCCAGGTGACTCCATGAGGATCTTACTGGAGTATACGTTCTCCTGATTGGAGGTCAGTGTTCCAGCCCTCCTCCCCTTCTCCTCTGCGCCCGCCAGGCCTCTTCCACACTACTTTAATAAGGACGATAAACCATAGCCTGCTTCATGGTCCATTCTTAGAATTTTTGGAGAATAGAACCTGCAGTGTACCAAACCTAAAAAGCTTGGACCGGTTACCTACTTGAGCCCCTATCGGGTGTACACTCTCAAAACCCAAGTTACAGACGGTACATTCCACCATAGACCAAGGTGTTAAGGGAATGCTACCATAAACCCATCACGCTTCAGAGATTACCACATTTTTGCCAAAGGGGCAATGGGGGAACAGGCTGGAACTGTGGAGAGAAAAGTAGCCAATTGTGAATGAGCAATATGGTTTGTAGGCAGCTTTCCTTCTCAACCAGTTTTCAATGCATTTCTAGCATAATTCTAGAGTAATGAAAGGGAACAGCTGGCGAGAGCACAGTGATATGCTCATATGATCATCCAGATTCATTATGTTGAGAGGTACCAATGACCTTGACCTGTAGTTGTACTGTGGTTGACCAGTGTCAGCTCTTCACGTTGACATTATGGCCATAAACCAGGTCAACGGGTTTAAATCACCATGGCAGCAGGAACATGGCGACTTCCTCTTACTAAGCTACACTGAACAAAAATATAAAACGCAACATGCAACAATTTCAACGATTTTACTGAGTTACAGTTCATATAAGGAAATCAGTTCATTGAAATAAATTAGGCCATTACTATGTTGTCACAGATACCTTTAAAAAAAGGTTGGGGCGTGGATCAGAAAACCAGTCAGTATCTGGTGTGACCACCATTTGCCTCATGCAGCGCGACACATCTCCTTCAGATAGAGTTGATCAGGCTGTTGATTGTGGCCTGTGGAATGTTGTCCCACTCCTCTTCAATGGCTGTTCAAAGTTGTTGGATATTGGCGGGAATTGGAACACGCCGTCATACCCATCGTTCCAGAGCATCCCAAACATGCTCAATGAGTGGCATGTCTTGTGTGTATGCAATTCAGCTTTCATGAATTGTGTACAGATCTTTGATACATGGGTCTGTGCATTATCATGCTGAAACATGAGGTGATGGTGGCAGATGAATGGCATGACAATGGGCCTCAGGTTCTCGTCACCGTATCTCTGTGCATTCAAATTCACATTGATAAAATGTAATTGTGTTTGTTGTCCGTAGCTTATGACTGCCCATACTATAACCCCACCGCCACCATGGGGCACTCTGTTCACAGTGTTGACATCAGCAAACCGCTCACCAACATGCCATACACGCGGATGTGATGGGCTGGAGTGGGTAGACGTGGTCTGCGATTGTGAGGCCGGTTGGACGTACTGCCAAATTCTCTAAAATGACGTTGGAGGTATGAGGATATGGTAGAGAAATTAACATTGAATACTCTGGCAAGAGCTCTGGTGGACATTCCTGTGTGAGACATCTGTGGCATTGTGCATGTCTATAATGATCATTCTGCTTTATCAGCTTCTTGATATGCCACACCTGTCAGGCGGATGGATTATCTTGACAAAGGGGAAATGCTCACTAAAAGGGATGGGAACAAATTTGTGCACAACATTTGAGAGAAATAAGCTTTGTGCATATGACAAATTTCAAGGATATTTTATTTCAGCTCATGAAACATGGGACCAAAACTTTCCATGTTGAGTTTATATTTTTGTTCAGTGTAAATAGTCAATAATCAACACCAAAACACCAGCTGATAGCCTAATTGTAATAGCAGAAAATGGCCATCACATCTACAGATGGGCCTTTAGAGAGTGAAGGGTCAATGACAGACTTATGGCAACTAGCATCTTCTTGACTAGTGTCATTGTAGTCTCATCTCTTCCTATACATTTCCAACCCCCCCTCCTAACCTATAGGCCGGTTTAGCAGCCAATAACATTTGAGCCAAGTCTCTGACCCTCTTCTCCTATTGGCTGCTCTGGAGCCAATGACACCTGTTTGAATCAGAATTGATATCCTCTCTCTCTTTTTCTGCAGATGGGGACCATTGTAGGAGTATCCTATAGGTTAGAGTGGTTGAGGACAGGACAGGTGCCAGCTACTAGGGTTTTCCCTCCTTAAATCCAAGCAGACTTGTTGGATGAGGCTCCCTGTTGGCCAACAATAACCTCCCCAGAGTGTCTGACACTCACACCAGACCGTTACATTCCTCACCCAACCCCTCACACACACACACACACACACACACACACACACACACACACACACCACACCCCAACCCGCTTTCAATGGATTTCTTTCTAAGAAAGATAATGGGTCACAAGTCAGTGAACCATGGCAACTACATACAACAACCAGCATGTGCATGTAGCCTGTATCTAGAAGAGACCCTATGAGTGCCTACGTGATGTGACAGGTAGCCTAGCAGTTAAGAGCATCCCAGAGCCAACTAGGGGCGGGTTGTTCACATGCCTTTATTATGCTGGCTTGTGCTTCTGATTTGAGACATGAGGATGAATTGATAGGAGCCTTTGTAATGATGAAGCATCCATCCCGGTTGCTAGACAGGATCAATGTCTAAACCGTGCACAGACAGTGGGCAAACATTTCTTCACAGTCTCCTAGTGTTACCACGAGTTGATCTCTGATGATGATGCAATACCTCTATGTAGTATCCTAGTGATCTCTGATGATGATGCAATACCTCTATGTAGTATCCTAGTGATCTCTGATGATGATGCAATACCTCTATGTAGTATCCTAGTGTTCTCTGATGATGATGCAATACCTCTATGTATATCCTAGGAAACCCACTGTAGTCTACTCTCAATGAGATGTGTGGCCGGTTTGTAGAAACGTGGAGTTTGCATAGCAGTGCCACCGGCAAACTGGTATTTTCCAAACCGGTGAGAGGCCGACATGTAAAGTGAAGCCCTTATTCATGGCTCAAAACCTGCTTATATGCCGGTCATCTAAGCTGACCGGTGGAAAACGTAGCACAGTGAAGTGCAGACTAATCGACTGAATCAATTGATGGAAAATGTGTAATTGTAGTTGTTTTTTAAAGGGGAGATCTGATAAAGACTAGCATAGAAGGATGAAGAACAGAAGTAGAGGGGGGACAGAGAAGTAGGAGGGGCCAATAGGAGATATTCTAGCCCAGGAGTTACAATTTGACCGCAGAGAAATCTCAACTGATAACCTAAGTACGTATCTTCCAATGGCCAAGATCTCACAGCTCAAGATTTAACAAAATGCAGTTCAACACCACTAGCATTCTACCCATCTCTCAGTTGAAATCCAGTTTGATCCAGTTTGTTCCTGCTTAGTGCTGGATGCTGTACTGACACAGATACAAACCTGACACATACCTATGGAAAGTAAGGGCAGCTTAATTGCACATGTATTTATATACAGTTGTACTATTTATACATAGTTTATGCTCAATGTTAGCCATCCTATACTCCACTGAAAACATGAGGCAACTAGTAGGCTTTGGGTTCCTAGGCAGTAAAGTATGCGTTTCCAAATAGGTCTGGCAATCCTTCGCTAGCTATACCAGTCTGCTGAACTTTAGCTAAAAGGTCTGTCACATCATGTGACAGCAGCAATAGAAACACTGTACCAGTCAGCTATTAGCATAGCTACAACAAGAGACAGGGTTGCTTATAAAGGCTACGAGGGTCTCCCTGTCACCCGATCCCCAAATCGGCCATCCGATACCCCAGACTAGGGTATTTTTAAGGTATAATCCTTTAAGCTTCCGATAGATTTACTGTCTCTATGAAGTGCATGACGAGGAAGGCTGTTGCCACTCAATGGGAAAGCACCTGTTGCTATTGCTAGGGATAATTAGGTAATGATATTTATTTAGATGAAAATCTCTTTAGATGCACAATGTCATTTTCAAGAGTGTCCAAATGAAAATGAACTAAAACAAACAATACCTAGTAACAATAATAATATGGCAACTACTGTCCTTTAACAATAACTTTGAAATAATAATAATAATCATTATAATAATAAATAAATAATAATAGTAAAAAAGTCCTCTAGAAAGTCCCATTTTACAACCTAAAAAGGAATAGTGTTGTTTTGTCATAGGTTATCTGTCAAACATTTTACTAACGTTGTGTCTTGTTGATACAAAAAAATACACTGTACAGTTGAAGTCGGAAGTTGACATACACTTACAGTGGGGAGAACAAGTATTTGATAACCTGCAAAATCGGCAGTGTTTCCTACTTACAAAGCATGTAGAGGTCTGTTATTTTTATCATAGGTACACTTCAACTGTGAGACGGAATCTAAAACAAAAATACAGAAAATCACATTGTATGATTTTTAAGTAATTAAATTGCATTTTATTGCATGACATAAGTATTTGATCACCTACCAACCAGTAAGAATTCCGGCTCTCACAGACCTGTTAGTTTTACACTGCCGTGCTACCTGTCCCAGACTTGCTGTTTTCAACTCTCTAGAGACAGCAGGAGTGGTAGAGATACTCTTAATGATCGGCTATGAAAAGCCAACTGACATTTACTCCTGAGGTGCTGCACCCTCGACAACTACTGTGATTATTATTATTTGACCATGCTGGTCATTTATGAACATTTGAACATCTTGGCCATGTTCTGTTATAATCTCCACCCGGCACAGCCAGAAGAGGACTGGCCACCCCTCAGAGCCTGGTTCCTCTCTAGGTTTCATCCTAGGTTTTGGTCTTTCTAGGGAGGTTTTCCTAGCCACCGTGCTTCTACACCTGCATTGCTTGCCGTTTGGGGTTTTAGGCTGGGTTTCTGTACAGCACTTTGAGATATCAGCTGATGTACGAAGGGCTATATAAATACATTTTATTTGATTTGACTGTATCACAATTCAAGTGGGTCAGAGGTTTACATACACTAAGTTGACTGTGCCTTTAAACAGCTTGAAAAATTCCAGAAAATGATGTAATGGCTTTAGAAGCTTCTGATAGGCTAATTGACATAATTTGAGTCAATTGGAGGTGTACCTGTGGATGTATTTCAAGGCCTACCTTCAAACTCAGTGCCTCTTTGCTTGACATCATGGGAAAATCAAAAGAAATCAGCCAAGACCTCAGAAAAAAAATTGTAGACCTCCACAAGTCTGGTTCATCCTTGGGAGCAATTTCCAAATGCCTGAAGGTACCACGTTCATCTGCACAAACAATAGCAAGCAAGTATAAACACCATGGGACCACGCAGCCATCATACCGCTCAGGAAGGAGACGCACTCTATCTCCTAGAGATGAACATACTTTGGTGCGAAAAATGCAAATTAATCCCAGAACAACGGCAAAGGACCTTGTGAAGATGCTGGAGGAAACAGGTGCAAAAGTATCTATAGACACAGTAAAACGAGTCCTATATCGACAAACTGAAAGGCCGCTCAGCAAGAAAGAAGCCACTGCTCCAAAACTTCCAGACTGCGGTTTGCAATCATACTTTTTGGAGGAATGTCCTCTGGTCTGATGAAACAAAAATAAAACTGTTTGGCCATAATGACCATTGTTATGTTTGGAGGAAAAAGGGGGAGGCTTCCAAGCCGAAGAACACCATCCCAACCGTGAAGCACGGGGGTGGCAGCATCATGTTGTGGGGGTGCTTTGCTGCAAGAGGGACTGGTGCACTTCACAAAATAGATGGCATCATGAGGCAGGAACAATATGTGGATATATTGAAGCAACATCTCAAGACATCAGGAAGTTAAAGCTTGGCCGCAAATAGGTCTTCCAAATGGGCAATGACCCCAAGCATACTTCCAAAGTTGTGGCAAAATGGCTTAAGGACAACAAAGTCAAGGTATTGGAGTGGCCATCACAAAGCCCTGACCTCAATCCTATAGAAAATGTGTGGGCAGAACTGAAAAAGCGTGTGTAAGCAAGGAGGCCTACAAACCTGACTCAGTTACATCAGCTCTGTCATGAGCTAAAATCCACCCAACTTATTGTGGGAAGCTTGTGGAAGGCTACCCGAAACATTTGACCCAAGTTAAACAATTTAAAAGCAATGCTACCAAATACTAGTTGAGTATGTAAACTTCTGACCCACTGAATAGGATGAAAGAAATAAAAGCTGAAATAAAATATTGGCGCTTCTACTATTCTGACATTTCACATTCTTAAAATAAAGTGGTGATCCTAACTGACCTAAGACAGGGAATTTCTACTAGGAATAAAAGTCAGGAATTGTGAAAAATTGAGTTTAAATGTATTTGGCTAAGGTCTATGTAAACTTCCGACTTCAACTGCATATACACTTCTTCTATTAATGAAGGAGTATTGGGGGTATGGCCAGGCACTCCTAATGCATGTTTTCAAAGACAGTTTCAGGCTTTACCTGAAGGTATTTTTAGACGCTGTTATCTTATCTATTTAAAGGCAGTAAAAGATACAAAAAACACTGCAAAGTCCACCACTTCCTCATATGCATTTATACTGTATGTGCGTGTGTTTGCGTGCATGCACACGTGTGCTCGTCTCCAGATCAACTACTAGAGAGCTGTACTACACAAGCTGTAACATAACACAGCCTCGTATCGGTTCAGTTTAGCATCCGTTAGCTTGTACCTACTATTTTGTTTGCTTAGCATACATGTTCCATTTGCTCCTGCGAGATGAGCTCTGCTTTCATTTTCCTAGCTGATACTTAGTATTTAATATCTAGTGAGAACATTTATTTCTTACAAGCCCTGTGTCAGAGGTCCTCTTCCAAGTAACACCACACAACATGAAGTCTGTATTCAGCAGTTACCAGTTTCCACTGAGCCATTTATTAATTGTGAATAAACATTGAATAAATATATATTTGGGCTCCTGAGTGGCGCAGCGGTCTAAGGCACTGCAGCTCAGTGTTAAAGGCATCACTACAGACCCTGGGTGGATTCCAGGCTGTATCACAATGGCGGTGATTGGGAGTCCCATAGGGAGGCAAACAATTGTCCCAGCATAGTCCGGGTTAGGGTGTGACCGGGGTAGGGTGTGGCCGTCATTGTAAATAATAATTTGTTCTTAACTGAATTGCCTAGTTAAATAAAAGGTTAAATAAGAAATTCCTATTAAAACAAACTTGATTTTATGCATGCCCAATATAACCAGGCCAATATTTTGTATTTTCCATTAACAACTACCTACAGGAAGCTTATTGTTTGATTGATTGATTGACTAAGCCCTCCACAGACAAAAGCTCCATCTTAAATCTTACATCATAGTGACTGCATGCCATGCACTGAGGACAAGGCTATCTTGTTTAAGAGCAACTGAACACTGGGTGTGCTAGCTAGCACTAGGCTAATGCTAACATCAACCCTAAGGAGGCCTCAACAACCAACCAACACAGCTGGTCATTAAATTTTGCAGACATGCTATTCCCAGACTGGGGACACCTGATCCAGACAGGGTCCAGTTTCAGCCAACTTATAATAAATATGTTTAGATGCCATTGGGATGCCACAGGAGCCTTGCGACCAAGATCGGCTCCCGGCTTTTTAGATCCCAAATGGCAGCTGGCTGTTCTGAGCTCCGCACAATCACCCTACAATGATGGGAACGTCTCACCAACGCAAACAGTGGTCATAAGATATTTACAACTAGTCTCTCGTACTGTGTTATTACACAGGGTTACTAGTATGTACCTCTAAACTCATACTGTACTATTACATACTGAAAATAATAATAACTATTTCTATAGCGCTTTTCAATACAAGTAACAAAGTGTTTCTCATCATATAATAAAGGTACTAGAAAATAAACAGAAGGACAGGAGGAAGGTGAACGAAACAAGACAGCTAATTTCAATCACACATTCAAAACCATACATTAAAAGCATCTTTATAAAACTGTGTCTTCAGCAGGGATTTAAAAAGAGGCACTGAATCTGCAAGCCTGATCTACGTCTGGCAGACCCTCCCAAAGTCTAGGGGCCCTAATGGAAAATGTTTGGTCTCCTTTCGTTTTCAACCGAGACTTTGGAATGGTCAACAGGTCCCTGCCAGAGGATCTCAGGCTGCGTCCTGGCTCGTAGGGAGATAAAGGATCAGAGATATAGGACGGGACTAAACCAAGCCTTAAACATGATTGCTAGAATCTGGGTCTAGCAAGGTGGGGGCCAAATAAAATAACATTGGATTTCTTCTCATTGAGCTGGAGAAAATAGTCAGACATCCAACATTTGACGTAATAGTGCATGTATGTATTGTAATAATGTGTAACTCAATGTTTACTAAAATGTGTGCAGATAGAGTGATACACTTTTAAGTGACTCCCATAAAATCATAAAACCTGTATTAGCAAGCTAGGCTATACTTCAGAAGTCTTGGCTGACATCCAGGACCTGCAAACTATGTTTCTTCTCTGCTATGAGGCAAGCTTTAATTATTCAGGGAAGAGGTGCTACATGGACTACTGAACCACCAATACCATATGCATTGGAAAACAGAGGTAAAAATACTAAAGAGTTTGTTTTATTATAAAAAATAAGCATTTTACATACATTTGTTGGGAATTCATAGCATCTTATTATGCATTTAATAAAAATAATCAGCTACCTAATATAACCTCTTTCCAAATTCGTGGATTTTTAAAAATCCCAGACATGCTATTGTGCTCCTGAGTGAATACAAACATCATGAACTACTAACCTGTTAAAGACTACCTATTTCTAACTTTCCACCATACGGCCCCAAAATAACTGTATGTTACTACACTACACACTGACCTGTTCAGGACCTCCGTGGTCTTGACCGCGCTGACGTCCCAGGCGTCCGTGGCTGGTCCCTGAGGTTCCTGTGGGGCCCCCGGTGGGGTCAGCTCCATTCTCTCAGGGCTGGGGCTCCTCACCTCCGGAGCCAGGGGAACGGGTAGGACCAGGGGCCTCACACAGGGCAGGCCAGGAGAGAGACTGGGAAGGGGCACGGCTCGGAGCACCGTCACTGTCTCGTGCTTTACTTTCCTCACCTGTGGAAAGAGACAAGGAGAATGAGGGATGGGTGAGGCGGGTGGATTCCCTGTAATACCAGAGCCCCATGTGTAAAGCCAGAGATGTAAACGATACCTGCCTCAGCATACTGTCACAGGGGCAATCAGATCAGCTGTGCTGACCTTTAGTCGTGTTACTACAGAATAAAACATGCATTGGAGGATAGGCTATGTACAGTAGAGACATGGACTGGGTTGTATTCATTTGGGCACACCATAACAAAACAAAACATGTGGTGTTCAATGCAAATCGCTTAATGGAAAAGTTTAGATAGTAAGTACCCATTTTGGCCTGTTTGCTTCTGTTTCATGCCTAGTGAATACGACCCTGTGGAAATGAAAAGGGTTAAACTCCTCTTTCTCTTACCGTGCTGACTCCAAGGGGGTATAGCTGGCGGTAGCCTTTCGTATCTATGGTGTACCTAAAGCACCTCATCCGTACCACTGGTATGTCACACCGACCTTTCTTCATGTCGATGGTGTGTGCAACCACTAGGCTATACTCTTTCAGTTCTACAGAGGTGCGCTAGCTACATCTAATGCATATAACTGAGAGGTGTGCATTTGGGGGTAAGAGAAAAGTGTGAGAAAAGAGAAAAGTTCAAATGTTAGCAATCCACTGTGTTGTATGCCTAATGGGTCTGAAGCCTACAGCTCAACTATTGATCAAAGGCACAATAACCAATCCCGGCAGGGTTTGGCTCTGGACAAAAGCCAATGCTAAACCATTTAATGATGAGGAATGGAAGTACTTTATCAGTGAGCCATGTGAGCCACGTTTATCAATGGAACATCCAGTCAGGGCTGGAATCGCCATGGAAAAGGTCTAGTAGTTCATGTTTTTCCATTACAGAACAGTTTGAAAAGCTTCTAAGCCTAAGGGACTAGATTTTGCACTTCAACGACAGATGTCAGGAGTTAAGTGACGTATTTGGCTTAATGCGTGGGTGGCGAGGGGGGGGGGGGGGGGGGTGTTGACCCCTCCACTGCTAGAAACACGACTTCCAATCTCTTCAAGCACCTGTAAAGGCAACACGACCAACACACAACTCATAGCGAAAGACCCCCAGAGACCTGACCACTGCTGCTGAAGATGACTGTAGGCCAACCTCAACCAAGGCTTGATTTTTATGTATACTTGTGTAGTTGTATAGGCCAACGTAGCGTTGACATTGTTTACACTGAGTGAGGATGCGCAACGTTTTGGGGTGTAATGCAAAAGCAATATACCAAGTATTATAAACTGAGTGGTTCGAGCACTGAATGCTGATTGGCTGACAGCATTTATTTTTACTGCTCTAATTTTGTTGGTAACCAGTTTATAATAGCAATAAGGCACCTTGAAGGTTTGTGGTATATGGCCAATATACCAATGCTAAGGGCTGTATCCAGGCACTCCGCGTTGCATCATGCTTAAGAACAGCCCTTAGCCATGTTATATTGGCCATATACCACACCTCCTCGTGTAACTAATGACTTTTCCCAGGGAGTAATAAGCCATTTGCTATTGTTGAAAGAAGTAACGAGTAACAGCGAATATATTAGTTCTTTTTTTGTAATGACCCCAACACTGGTGATGTCAGGAAGTGGCCGATTAGGAGAACTATGGGTAAATAAACGCCATTCTGTCACCAAGAAAGACAAACTGGCAGTATGACAATGTGTTAATGACAGACTTTTTAGGCTAAACAGTTTATTATTGTCCAATTGACCAAAGAGGAGGTGACCTCATTTGAAAACAATGGCTTAACAATTACAAGTTGCTGCCAAAAGAAATACCAACAATCTGTGATTTGACGAGGTACACTCCGTTCTGGAGTCATTCACAACCACCTGTGAAAACATGCCTTTTAATTCACCAAAACTACCTTTAGTTGTAGAGGCAGAAGCAGCGGTGCTGACAGACCAGTTGTCTAACCTCTTTTGTTGGAATGAGAGACATACCTGTTAATGTGTTGTAGGCCTTGAGAAGAACAACACCCACTCGGCTGAGCCTCTCATCACAACACAATGATCCAAAAACACAAGCTATTGTTTACAGCAGCAAAAACACTTTCACATAAATACCGGAGAAGGAGTGACATTAAAATTCCAATACCGCTGTTACCATAACAACAGCGTGTTTGCTTACGTTTTGAAATGTAAATATAAATAAGAGCACAAGCAAAATAGACTACAGCAGTTGAATGATGATGTCACCATGGACTTTTTTTTTTTAGCTGAGAAAGTCCCAGCTAAAATGGGGAAAGTCATTTGCACTCACGACAGGAGTGTTCACTGTGTTGGGTAACGTGGTACATACAACAACAGGTGAACAGGGTCAGATATACTACATCATAAACATTTTTTAGGGCCCTCTGACCGATGGTGGCAATTACTCATCTCACGTTTCCCAACACTAGACCAGAGCCTCGACAGATAAGATGAATTTACAGCCAGGCTCTACAGAGATATAAATACACCTAAACTGAGCCTAATTTATGCCAAATGGAAACACTAAGATTCAATTAATCGATTCCAAATGTCACAGCCCCTCTCAGTTGCACACAACAGATTTATATAGCCATGCCAAACTAGTGTCACACTAAGGCCCCAAATGTGTGTGTGTGTGTGTGCTCACTGCACAATACATACATCTGAATGACTCTCAGCAAAAGAACCGTACCAATGGCTTTTCAACTATAGTTCCCCCTCCCACCATAAAGTCAAACTCCAGTAGCAAGCCAGCTAGCTAACTTATCTACACGCCATTTCTTTGTCAGGTTATATATTTAAACAACATCGTCATCCAAGGCCATCATGGGTAAATATCCCTGATAAGCATGCATTGATTTTATTAGGCTGCAGATTACTGATTGATTATATAGAAAGCCATTTATAAAAGGAACCCCATGGTTTATTACAGGATGTGACTGTATTTATTATGTAGTGGGAAGTCATGTGCTTTATGTGACTGCATCAACATTACATGAAAAGGTCAATTCCCTTCATTTTCCATCAACATGAAACTAAAGGGGAGTTCCCGCCATTCTAAAAGCCCTTGAATTGTTATATTTACGGTTATCATTTCAATTACAATTGATATTAACACGTTTGTTTTATCCAGGGCCATATTATTTCAAAGGTCAACTGGCGTTCTAACATTTCCTGGAACGCTATCAAAGCTAACTTCACTGAAATGGCTCAAATTCTAATGAACAGACAAACAAAACCAACGTGTGTGTCAACAACAATGTAGTACGCTACATTAGATCCTGCTAGCGATGCTAAATATGAGCCTAATGCACAGGCTCAGTGATTTTACAGACTCATTTAACATGACATTTTAGTCATTTAGCAGATGCTCTTATCCAGAGCAACTTACAGTAGTGCGTGCATACATTTTCATCCTTTTTTCATACTGGTCCCCCGTGGGAATCGAACCCACTACCCTGGCGTTGCAAGTGCCATGCTCTACCAACTGAGCAACATGGGTCCTGGGGACTCTGCCAGGGATACGACAACAAAAAACATCCCTCATCAGCAATAACTTGTCTTATTTTTCATCACACCATGCTACGCCAATCCCATTGTTCGCTCAATCAGCATTTCTCAAATCTCTCCTCTGGCTTCTGTCTGGATATTAAAGAATATCCTATGGGCTAACTCTGCTCATTCTTTTATGGCCTTAGACAAAACAATACATTCAGCTAGTGTATGTAGGTCTATGAGTCACAACAATAGAATTAGAATTTAATTCCATTCTAAGTCAAGGGTTACAACTTTATAAAATATCTAAGAACGGAAATCGGTTGGTGAAGGCTATTCGGCTGTCTGCATCACAATGCCACAGGGAGGTCTGGAAGGGCATATAGTCTGCATAGCTCCTGTGTGTCATTGTGAATTAGCTTGATTGTTGTTGTGTTGTGGCTCGTCTGGCTTCCTCTCACTGATTTCCCTTATCAAATCAAGTCATGTGAGCGAGTGGCTTGATCAGAGCCATCACTATCAGAAGACCAGGGCCGGCTCCAGGCATAAGCGTTCGCTTGGGGGTCCGACCTTCACAAAAATGAGTCGGGGTCTCAACTTACTGTTGAGAGTTAGAATACACAAGGTGCAAGTTTGACATTTGGTTGTGGATCAGCAGTTTCTCTCTTGTTTTGTCAGTCACTGACAGTCACTCAATCAGCTAACAATTTTTAGATTGTTAAGTTAGTCTAGTCAGTTATCTAAACTTGTAGTAATCATGGCCGAATAATCACAGCCTTTCCCACGACTGACCCTTGATGGGTATAATACAAAGCAGGATCAATGAGTTATCAAAGTCATCAATTGTTTATCAAAGTCATCAAACTGTGCATGTGCACAACGCGCGTACAGGCGTGTGTGTGTGTGTGTGTGTGTATGTGTGTGTGTGTGTGTGTGTTTGTGTGAGTGTGTGTTTAGGGGAGATGCAAATACAGCCACAACATTGACAACATTAGGTAGTTTGTGGCATCAGAGCCCGTATCCACAAAGCCTCTTAGAGTAGGAGTGCTGATCTAGGATCAGTTTCGCCTTTTAGCTTATAATGAATAAGACTATATGGACAGATGGGGATCTGGTCCTAGATCAGCAATCCTACTCTGAACCAGAGCTAGCCCACCGTATATCAGATATAAATCGATAACACATGTCTGTATTGCCATGGTTACGGTGCAATTATAAGGATTGGATGTCTATTTTAGGATAGTGCAATCTTAAGGCAATCAAATAACCATTGTTAATGTTTTTCAGAGAGAACAAGTCAACATTTGAATGTATTCACTGTACCTTCTGTTTCCTTGGAGTTCTGATTGGATTGTCATTGGATAGTTCTTTTGATGACTTCGTGTCATCTGGTGGACTGCTGGATGCAGCCTGGAAACAGAGAGGAACGACAAAGTACATATCATAGAATTCATATAACATGATGTATTTTTCTGTCAATAACTTTATTGTTTATGCATCAAGTCACATCCCAGCGCATGTGACAGACGGGGCATTTTAATACATGGGCTACTAACAATATAACTATGGGTTGGGATTAGCCCAATTAAAATGCAATGTGACTTTGTGAATATAGGATGATTGCTGCAATAAACAGCAATGAGTGATCACTGTGTATCAGTCATTTCAACACATTGGATACCATATCTGTAGTATCCTCACGCGTTGACCTTGGAGTAGCATGTATCACAGCTGATATCACTATGAAAATATGATGCAGGGACTTGCACATGCATGTATAGTTGTGACGAAATCTGTTTATTTTTATGTTTCAAAACCATGTCTAATTGACTACGTCATGTGACCACATTGTTGGTATTTAAAGTACCATGTTGGGGATTTCTTAGTTAAAAGTACTCTGTAAGGGGAATTCTACATTGTTGAGGAATTCTTAGTTAAAAGTACTCTGTAAGGGGAGTTCCAGGAGTCGTAGTTCATGCAGGTTAACACTGAGAATCCTACATGTGTACATTGGGCATAGGGAGACAGCCTGCATTCTCATCCTGACACAAACACATACCTAAACCAGTGGAGGCTGCTGAGGGGAGGACGGCTCATAATAATGACTGGAACGGAGCCAATGGAATGGCATCAAACCATTCCACTTATTTCGCTCCAGCCATTACCACCAGCCCGTCCTCCCCAATTAAGGTGCCACCAACCTCCTGTGACCTAAACATTGTGTTCCATGGCAGGTGCAACACACACAAACTAAAACAAGTATGCACTAGGCAGGCAGCACGTACTCCTCGTACAGATACCTAAGCATTGTATTCCATGGCAGGGACACACAAAACACACACGCGCACACCTTTTTCTTTCTGGGAACTGGAATAGGTGTCTTTTTTGGTGTCTTTTGAGTGTGTGTGGGAGTGCTTGGTGTGGTTCCGAGTGTTTTCGGTGACTCAGTATCTGTCCTATTCACCGGGGTCTCCTTGGCCTCCTGGGAAAAAGACAACAACAAAAAAAGTTTCACACACAATCCACCTATTGACCACTATAGAGCGGCAGGTCCAGAGGAGCAGCATGAGTTACTGTAGACTTTTATTCCTTTTGTTATTGACGGTACACCATTGCCTCATCTAATGGTGTGAAATATCATGCCAGCTATACATTCCAGAACAGATTTTAGATTAACATTTCTGTTGGGGTCAAGGGTAGGAATTGGAGAGTGAAAATCATATGACAATGTAAAAATGTCTTCTGACTTAAATTCCCAATGATTTTGCAGTGGTGAGTTCCCAGAGTGATTCTCATAGCAGTGTGTGTTCTACCTCCCTCACAAGTGTGTTCTACCTCCCTCACAACAATGTGTTCTACCTCCCTCACAACAGTGTGTTCTACCTCCCTCACAACAGTGTGTTCTACCTCCCTCACAACAGTGTGTTCTACCTCCCTCACAACAGTGTGTTCTACCTCCCTCACAACAGTGTGTTCTACCTCCCTCACAACAGTGTCGAGAACAAGTGAGACAGGTAAATTGTGCTGTGCTGTCTGACCCTAACCTCTAACCCCAACCCCTCCACTCAAACACCCCCATGGTCAACTCATGCCCCCCTCTTTCTTACAGTAAGAGGACAGGAGCACCTATATCCATGGCTACGTGCGGAGAAAAGCAATGAGGGGCATGTGGGAGGTCAATGGTCAAAAAGCAGCCTCAGGAGATGTAGTCTGTGTGTAAGGAGATCCCAATAGGAGCTGGTCAGGCGGAGGGATATCCCACAGGTCAGCAGCCAACTGGGGTCTCAGGTGTTGTGAGGCCCCTAAGGCCCCTGGCTGCTACAGACATTTACAGCACTGGACAGAACTAGAGATATCTTCACGTGAGGCCACCACACGCACACACAACATGCAAAGATAAATACACTCAGCACTTCCTTTGAGGGCTGACTGACCAAATTACCACTTTGTCCTTTATGTAGAAAGTGATTGAGAAACTCAAAATGGAACTCATGATAAAGTGCTATTTCATGGAATTTAGGTATGTTTGACACATACTCTTAAAATAAAGCATTTAAGGCCGGGTGGCGCAGTGGTTAAGGGCGCTGTACTGCAGCGCCAGCTGTGCCATCAGAGTTCCTGGGTTCGCGCCCAGGCTCTGTCGTAACCGGCCGCGACCGGGAGGTCCGTGGGGCGACGCACAATTGGCCTAGCGTCGCCCGGGTTAGGGAGGGCTTGGTCGGTAGGGGTGTCCTTGTCTCATCGCGCACCAGCGACTCCTGTGGCGGGCTGGGCGCAGTGTACGCTATCCAAGGTGGCCAGGTGCACGGTGTTTCCTCCGGCGCATTGGTGCGGCTGGCTTCCGGGTTGGATGCGTGCTGTGTTAAGAAGCAGTGCGGCTTGGTTGGGTTGTGTATCGGAGGACGCATGACTTTCAACCTTCGTCTCTCCCGAGCCCGTACGGGAGTTGTAGCGATGAGACAAGATAGTAGCTACTACAACAATTGGATACCACGAAATTGGGGAGAAAAAGGGGTAAAATTCAACAAAAAATAAATAAAAATAAATAAAAATAAAGCATTTATGAAGTCATGTACAGTATGTCTGGGGTAACAGTGTTAGTCGAGTAACCAGACCCTTGTACAGTACCAGTCAAATGTTTGGACACCTACTCATTGAAGGGTTTTTCTTTATTTTTACTATTTTCTACATTGTAGAATAATAGTGAAGACATCACAACTATGAAATAACACATATGGAATCATGTAGTAACCAAAAAAGTGTTAAACAAATAAAAATATATTATATTTGAGAATCTTCAAAGTAGCCACCCTTTGCCTTGATAACAGCGTTGCATTCTCTCAACCAGCTTCATAAGGTAGTCTCCTGGAATGCATTTCAATTAACAGGTTTGCCAAGAAACACGAGCAAGGGACATTAGACCGCTAGAAATCTGTCCTTTGGTCTGACGAGTCCAAATTGGAGATTTTTGGTTCCAACCGCCGTGATTTGGTGAGACACAGAGTAAGTGAACGGTTGATCTCCAAATGTGTGGTTCCCACAGTGAAGAATGGAGGAGGTGTGATGGTGTGGAGGTCCTCTGCTGGTGACACTGTCTGTGATTTATTTAGAATTCAAGGCATACTTAACCAGCACGGCTACAACAGCATTCTGCAGTGATACGCCATCCCATCTGGTTTGACCTGGCCTCCACAATCAACCAGACCTCAACCCAATTGAGATGGTTTGGGATGAGATGGACTGCAGAATGAAGGAAATCAAATGCTCAGTGTAACGGATGTGAAACGGCTAGCTTAGTTAGCGGTGCGCGCTAAATAGCGTTTCAATCGGTGACGTCACTTGCTCTGAGACCTTGAAGTAGTAGTTCCCCTTGCTCTGCAAGGGCCGCGGCTTTTGTGGAGCGATGGGTAACGATGCTTCGTGGGTGACTGTTGTTGATGTGTGCATTTTCTGGTTCGCGCCCGGGTATGTGCGAGGGGACGGTTTAAAGTTATACTGTTACATCAGCATACGCGAAGCCAAAAAGTGCTCAGCATATGTTGGAACTCCTTCAAGACTGTTGGAAAAGCATTCCAGATTAAACTGGTTGAGAAAATGCCAAGAGTGTGCAAAGCTGTCATCAAGGCAAAGGATGGCTACTTTGAAGAATCTAAAATATACGTATTTTGATTTGTTTAACACTTTTTTGGTTACTACATGATTCATATGTGTTATTTCATAGTTTTCATGTCTTCACTATTATTCTACAATGTAGAAAATAGTAAAAATGAAGAAAAACCCTGGAATGAGTAGGTGTGTCCAAACCTTTGACTGGTACTGTAGTTAAAACAGGGGGTATACTGTAACAGGTCAAACTCGCCAGAGGCCTTTTCTACACTGACCAATATTGGCCCTTTCTGACACTAAGGGCACAGGCCCAAGTCAGGATTGACAATTGGGAAATAATTATATTTTTAAATCCTTAATATTTTGTGAAAATTCAACCAAACATAATGGATTCTTAAAGCAGGTAAATAAATATATTTTACAGCTTGATGGATCTTCTTGTGCCTGTATGTGTATTCCCATTATATATGATTTTCTTCTCCTCAAGCGCTTGAGACACATCAAAGGGTAGTCTAGACTCATGAAATATGGACCGATAGCAAGAACAGAACATCAAAACAAAGATGTTTCCTTGGAAGAGTCGTGACTGAGATTGCGTCAAGCCAAATCAATTCAAAAATGGGTATAACATCACTCGCAGGCAAACAAAATGTACCCCCAAAATAAATTCCGAAATGGCACCCTATGCCCTACATAGTGCACGACTTTTGACCAGAGCCCACATAGGGAATAGACAGGGAAGACCAAACCAGCCCAGATCAGTATGAACGTTTGTATAAAATACATGTAAAATACCAGTAACTCACTTTAACAATGATGATGTTAGAGGGTATAGATTCCTGTATGTATTCTCCTCTGTTTCCATCTCTATTGAAGACACAGTGCTCTTCTTTATGGTCGTCATCTTGGTGGTTGTTGTTGAATATGCTGCTGTAGTTCTGGATCAGCTTTGCCATGATCTTATTACAGATGTTCTGTTCCTGGATCCCATCGAACCCAGAGGACACACTGGTGACAGAGACAAACAGAGAAGATTAGAGATGGCATATAATGATACAAATTGTCACTATCATAAGTACAATATTGTAGCAACATTGACAAAAGGATTGGAACTCTTAGCCAGAGACAGAAGAGGAAGTGAGACACCCCACTGACTGTTTTTTTCTGGTTCAATGAAAGTCAATGAACTAAGTAGACTAGACCCAGATATTATTGCATTGGTTTCTAAGGGAGAGACGCCCAGTTAAGTAGACCGGAACTGACCGTTATTTTCCAATGGTAAACGACCTGAATACATTTTCTTCATTTATCCACCATCTTTAGTTTAGCTACAGTGCCTTGCAAAAGTATTCATCCCCTTTGGCGTTTTTCCTATTTTGTTGCATTACAATCTGTAATTTAAATAGATTTTTATTTGGATTTCATGTAATGGACATACACAAAGTGGTTCAAATTCGTGAAGAGAAATGAAAAAAATAACTTGTTTCAAAGAAATTAGAAAAAAATTAAAACTGAAAAGTGGTGCCTGCATATGTATTCACCCCCTTTACTATGAAGCCTCTAAATAAGATCTGGTGTAACCAATTACCTCCAGAAGTCACATAATTAATGAAATAAAGTCCACCTGTGTGCAATCTAAGTGTCACACGATCTGTCACATGATCTCAGTATATATACACGCCTGTTCTGAAAGGCCCCAGAGTCTTTCAGACCAAGGGGCTCTCCAAACAGGTCAGGGACAAAGTTGTGGAGAAGTACAGATCAGGGTTGTGTTATAAAAAAATATCAGAAACTTTGAACATCCCACAGGGCACCATTAAATCCAATATAAAAAAAGGAAAGAATATGACACCACAACAAACCTACCAAGAGAGGGCCGTCCACCTAAACTCTCAGACCAGGCAAGCAGGGTATTAATCAGAGAGGCAACAACGAGACCAAAGATAACCCTGAAGGAGCTGCAAAGCTCCACAGCGGAGATTAGAGTATCTGTCCATAGGACCACTTTAAGCCATACACTCCACAGAGCTGGGCTTTACGGAACAGTGGCCAGAAAATTGCTTAAAGAAAAAATAAGCAAACACGTTTGGTGTTCGCAAAAAAGGCATGTAGGAGACTCCCCAAACATATGGAAGATGGTACTCTGATCAGATGAGACTAAAATTGAGATTTTTGGCCATCAAGGAAAACGCTATGTCTGGCACAAACCCAATACCTCCCATCACCCTGAGGGGATGTTTTTCACCGGCAGGGACTGGGAAACTGGTCAGAATTGAAGGAATGATGGGTGGTGCCAAAATCAGGGAAATATTTTGAGGGAAACCTGTTTCAGTCTTCCAGAGATTTGAGACTGGTTCACCTTCCAGCAGGACAATGACCCTAAGCATAGTGCTAAAGCAACACTCGAGTGGTTTAAGGGGAAACATTTAAATGTCTTGGAATGGCCTAGTCAAAGCCCAGACCTCAATCCAATTGAGAATCTGTGGTATGATTTAAAGACTGCTGTACACCAGCGGAACCCATCCAACTTGAAGGAGCTGGAGCAGTTTTTCCTTGAAGAATGGGCAAAAATCCCAGTGGCTAGATGTGCCAAGTGTATAGAGACATACCCCAAGAGACTTGCAGCTGTAATTGCTGCAAAAGTTGGCTCTACAAAGTATTGATTTTGGGGAGGGAATAGTTATGCACGCTCAAGTTATGTTTTTTTTTGTCTTAGTTCTTGTTGGTTTTACAATAACAAATATTTTGCATCTTCAAAGTGGTAGGCATGTTGTGTAAATGAAATGATACAAACCCCCAAAAAATCTATTTTAATTCCAGGTTGTAAGGCAACAAAATGAAAAAATGCCAAGGGGAGTGAATACTTTCACAAGCCACTGTAGGTGTTTGACTGACAGACATAGGGTCACAGGGTACTTATCATTCAAGCTCCACCCCTATTTGTTGCAATACAACACCTTCCCTGCCATGACAAAGGGCATCAAAAGCTACAATACATCATTTCTGCAGGTGCCGTTTGACACAAAACAAGGTCAACAAGGACAACATGGTTCAAGGAAAACACAAGCACCACATCATCATCATCATCATCATTATCTACAGCCCTTATCTACAGCTCCTACAGCGGATAACATGATGCCACATCATTAAATAGAAGACAGTAATATTATAGTGGATCTCGATGAGTAGGGCACAGGAGGTTGGTGCCACCTTAATTGAGGAGGAAGTGCTCGTGGTAATCGGAATCGGGCGGAATGGGTTCACATCAAACATATGGCAACCACGTTTTAATCCGTACCGTTAATTCCATTCCAGCCATTAAAATGAGCCCGTCCTGCTATAGCTCCTCCCACCAGCCTCCTCTGGAGTAGGGCACATTCCAGTACCATGTCAGGCCAAGTCAGGACAATCCAGTAGCACTTGATACCAGATCATGTCACTGAGTTCTTCCTGAACAGCTGTTTGACATGCCTACATGGCCTGGGCTCTGGGCTTAATTATACCCCTCTCTGATTGGTTGATGGAGGGAACAAACTGAGGACATGGTGTACAGTCTAAGGCCCCAGCTGAGGTATGTCACTTCCACAGGAGGCTGGTGGGAGGAGCTATAGGAGGACTGGTTCATTGTAATACCTGGAATACAATCAATGGAATAGAATCAAACACATCAAACATATGGAAATCTCTGTTACATTTATTCCATTCCAGCCATTACAATGAGCCCATCATCCTATAGCTCCTCCCACCAGCCTCCACTGGTCACTTCCTGGTCCTGTTACTGTACCATAGAGTTCGATAGAGGACACAGTTGCCACAAAACCTATTTTAGTGGACAGCACCATTGTGGACGTAATAATGGCAAAGATAGGGTGCGTGGCCTCTTTCCAACTCTATGTCCTGTACAGACCCTCCAGTGATAGTGAGACGATGTGCCATCAGAGACGGATTCCCTGGCACAGACACCAGGGGTTATTATAAGATATGGTTGCCAATCAGGTGGGCAAGAAAGCGGGCAGGGGTGGAACATAGTGCCCTCGATCACGGTGCAAGCCAAATGGGATGGGACTGTGAGAACAGGAGACAGAACACTTTGGGCTGTGTGTCTTCAGACACCGTTTATAAGCAATGCGGGCAGGAAGGCATGGGCCAAGGACATGGATGACTGGGAACGCCCACTAATAACGATGTACGACAGATTGGACAGAGAGGGCAGTAGAGTCTTTAAGGTGTGTGATACGTATCAGACCACTTAAAGTCTTTACCACCGACTCACGGAAATCGGATTGATCCAACAATATTGTTACTATGGACTTTTTTTGGTTAACTTTTGTGTTAGGAAGTCTGACTTCAAATAATATTCACCAAGCACCTCTGAAACCCTGTCAGTGGAATTTACAGGCAGGGATGAGTTTCCTTTTAGTTCCTCTCAAGTAGTGCCAGTACCACTCAAAGGGATGCCGGTAGAAGTGGAAGAGAATGTGAACTGTAAAGGATAAATGCATGAGCCCTCTCTGAGTGCACGTGGTGAGGTTTCTATCACCACAACATTAATGTCATGTTAAGCCTACAGCCCTCCATGTTGGTTAGAGGTGGAGTGTATGTGTGTGTGTGGACGTGTTTAACCAGAAGTCCCCACAAGAATAGTAAACAAACAAAAATTTGACCAAATGGAGACATTTTGTTGGTCCAAACAAGGTCAAATGCAATTTATAGGGGGTTTAGGGTTAAGGTTAGAATTTGTGTTAGGGTTAGAATTAGTTTCAGGTTTAGGAGCTAGGGTTAGGTTTAGGGTTAAGGTTTAGGGAAAATTGGATTATGAATGGAACTGAATAATGTGTCCCTACAAGAAGGTTAGTTGTACAAGACTGTGTGTGTGTGTGTGTGTGTGTGTGTGTGTGTGTGTGTGTGTGTGTGTGTGTGTGTGTGTGTGTGTGTGTGTGTGTGTGTGTGTGTGTGTGTGTGTGTGTGTGTGTGTGTGTGTGTGTGTGTTCACACGCATAGGCTTGTGTGAGATAGACAGAGAAGGTGGAGGAGGAGGGAGAGTAGCCTAGGGGCTAGAGCGTTGGACTAGTAACCGGAAGGTTGCGAGTTCAAACCCCCGAGCTGACAAGGTACAAATCTGTCGTTCTGCCCCTGAACAGGCAGTTAACCCACTGTTCCTAGGCCGTCATTGAAAATAAGAATTTGTTCTTAACTGACTTTCCTGGTTAAATAAAGGTAAAATTAAATAGAGAGATGATTGAGAGACAGAGGATGAGCCAGGAAAGTGTGCAACAGCGTGTGCCTAAGCCTTCTCCCTTTCTCCCACCTACTCTTTCACATGGCAACACATATCAACACCGGTTTAGAATAGGACAATGTTGATGGAAACACAAAACATCAACCTGATTCCAACTATTTAGGCAAGTCAGCCAAGAAGTCCCGGTACATAGAGATAGCTACTGTGTGTGTGTTATTCAAAGACTGTTATAGACAGGCAGGCAGGCCACAAGAGCCTAATCTCTCTCACTCACGCACGCACGCACACACACACACACACACACACACCTCTCAGGCGGGATAACGATATGCTCCAAGAATAAATCAACATCCAAGCAGATTTTAATACGCTTGTTAAGGAACGTTCTACCCTTTAAAACAGCAGGTGGTAAATAGCAAGGGATCAATCAATGTTGTTGGAGTGGAGACGTGAGGAAGTCAGGACAACTCATTGGAGGTTGCTGGAGTTCTCAGGACCCGTTCTGTTATATCTTCTTATTTTATACAGGCGTGTTTTGTCTTATAGAACAATTATTATATGGAACAATTTAACATGAATTAATCATGAATCAAACTATGAACTGACTATTTACACCGTAGAGACTATTTGCCCGGACTCTCCACACAGCCAACCCTTACACACAAGCACAACACTGCTGTTCTATAATATACTATTTAGTCAACTGCGCAACCAGCACATTATCCACTTTATATGGTAAATACAGTCATACTTGACATAGCACATACATGATCTATTCTGTATATCCTATTAAGTACATACCAGGATATTACTATGTGGACCCCAGGAAGAGTAGCTGCTGCCTTGGCAGGAACTAATGGGGATCCAAATAAAATACAAAAACGACTATTCTATAAAAAAAATTATTATTGATTATAAACTGGGTGGTTCGAGCTCTGAATGCTGATTGGCTGACAGCCGTGGTATTTTTAAGCAATAAGGCACGAGGGGGTGTGTTATATGGCCAATGTACCACGGCTAAGGGTTGTTCTTAGGCACAACGTATTGCGGAGTGCCTGGACACAGCCCTTAGCCGTGGTATATCGGCCATATAGCACAAACTGTTGAGGTGCCTTATTGCTATTATAAAGGGCTGTATCCAGGGCTGTATCCAGGCACTCTGCATTGCATCGCGCTTAAGAACAGTGGTTATCCGTGGTATATTGGCCATATACCACACCCCCTCGGGCCTTATTGCTTAATTATAGTACTGCAATGTTGAGGTAGCTAGTACACGACCATTTCACTGCACCTTTTATACCTGCTGTACAAACTGTGTACGTGACAAATAACATTTGATTTTGAACCGTTTCTGTGTATCTTTTTAAAATGATACAGCACTAACGCTCTGTCAAACCATTTTCCTCCCTAACATCATGCATGACTCGTAACACATATACCATAACATGACTTTAACAAGGCCTTAGACATAATGACAGTCACCTGCCATTAAGACCCACCTTGCAACCCATCTGTCTTATTAAACCCATGCCCAACTAACACCCATCCCCCAATCCCATGAACATAAAACACACTGGAAGACATTGGACCAACATGGCAACCTAAGTGTGTTATACCACTAACTCACTGACCCACTAACACCAATCCCAGAGACGGGCTGCAAAACTTACTGGAAGACATTGGGGCCGAAGACAGTTGCCAGATTGAGAGCGGTCATGAGGTTCTCCCTGTGGCGCTGGTCCACCTGGGTGAGGAAGAGACAGAGGTACTGTAGGAGGCTGTAGTGGACGTCTGGCAACTGGTGGAGTAAGACCCTCATGTCTGAGCAGAAACCATCCTCACTGGACTCTGGAGGGAAATACACAGGAAACCCATTTAAAAACTAGTTCACTCTGGGGAAAATAAAGCTGTTCTGTTCAATTCATGGCGGCAGGTAATTTAGCATTGTAACCGAAAGGTCGCTGGTTTGAATCGCAGAGCCAACTAGGGGGAAAATCTGCCAATGAACAAGGCACTTAACCCCAATTGCCCCTGTTAATTGCTCTGGATAAGAGCGACTGCTAACTCAGGTAATTGTATTCTATTCTAGACATTATTAGAGAGGGGAGAGACTGTGTTGTGCTTTGGTTGAACAGCTGCACACCTAGAAGGAAACCACAAACATGTAGAAACAACATGACAAACAATTAAAAGATTGGAAGGCATTTTGAGAGTACTGGACTTTAAAGCTCCACTTTGTTGATGAGAAGGAGAAAATACGATTATTAACCCAGATACCAATGCATTGGCATGATCCTGTTTTTTAATAATACCTTAGCTCACATGACCTACTTTATAATCTGTAAATAATAATTATTCCATCATGACTGTCAAAACAAGTAAACACACAAGCTTTGGTTTTGGGTTCTGAGAGTTGTGGCCTTTCGGCTTAAGGTCAAGTGTGTCCAATTGAAAATAAGCCTACTAACACCCTAGACGCACATTGATATTTGAAAGAGAATGACGCACACACCTGCTCTAAATGTATAATCTATGACCACGATGCTGGTAATACCTTAGCATCAATACCTTAGCCGAGTGGCGCAGCGGACTAAGGCGCTGCATCTCAGGGCAAGAGGCGTCACTACAGACCCTGGTTCGATTACAGGATGTATCACAAACGGCCGTGATTGGAGTCCCATAGGGTGGCGCACAATTGGCCCAGCACCGCCCGGACTAGGGTTTGGCCGGGGTAGACTGTCATTGTAAATAAGAATTTGTTCTTAACTGACTTGCCTGGTTAAATAAAGGTTCAATTAAACATTACAATTAAAAAGGCAGTGAAAACATAATGATGCCAGTCAGGATTCATATTGGGGTCAGGGGTGGATACAGGGACATACCTACTGGTCTTGAGTAAGGCGTGTGTGTGTGTGTGTGTGTGTGTGTGTGTGTGTGTGTACACAGCAGGAGGGAATCAGGAGCTCTGAGAGCACTCACAGCTGTTGCATGTCTGGTGAGGTGAAGTTCAGAGATGTGTGTGTGTGTGTGTGTGTGTGTGTACGCTCCCTTGCGTGCATGTGAGTGTGTGTGTGTGTGTGGGGAGAGGTGAAGTGGGATCAGATGGAGACGTCAGCCCTTCACTCTGCCAAAACCACCCAGACACAGGCTTGTTCCTGGGTATTATATGACCATAGAGTTACTCAGTTGATCCACTGTCATTTTCTACCACACAACAAAATAGGCTGACCCTAATCTCAAACTAGTGACCGCTATCACTAACATGTCTCTATTGGTGTCTATGATAGTGACCTCTTTGCATATTTCCCTTCATTTCTCCAAGGTAAGACATATCATCAGTAACCAGATAAACAATATCAAAGAATTTCGGCCTGACAAAGAGAGGAAGCTTGAGATTGAGGCTAAATAGTTCATATTGACCAACCATAAACTGAATATTCACAATAAAATTCATCACAATCCAGAATATTGTAATTGCTTTATCGTTGCCATGGCAGTCACGTAGCAGAAAAGTCCCTCACGTGGCAAACCTGTCACATGCGGTCGCGTCGAACATTGCAATCTGCTAATGGGTGACATTACCTGCCAGGGCAGTAAAATGTCAGCCAACCCACACTGGGTTTTTAGATGGGTTTCCTGGCACCCATGTTGCATCATCTGTGGCCATTCCAACAACACACATGACACACACAGAGAGCGGGAACATTCAGATCACCCTCCACCTCTCTGGGGGGCATAAAATAGATCCGTGTGTCCTGTCCAAATGTTTTCCTATCTTTCTGTCGTATCTATCGTTCTATCATTCCGATGGGGATGCATCTATTGGCCAATGCATCTACCCCATCTTTCTGTCGTATCTATCGTTCTATCATTCCGATGAGGATGCATCTATTGGCCAATGCATCTACCCCATCTTTCTGTCGTATCTATCGTTCTATCATTCCGATGGGGATGCATCTATTGGCCAATGCATCTACCCCATCTTTCTGTCGTATCTATCGTTCTATCATTCCGATGGGGATGCATCTATTGGCCAATGCATCTACCCCATCTTTCTGTCGTATATATCGTTCTATCATTCCAATGAGGATGCATCTATTGGCCAATGCATCTACCCCATCTTTTTGTCATTCATTGTTTTGTCATTAAATACCAAGATGGCATAGCAGTCAGGCGTCCTTTGTCCTCGTCTTGTCGTGTCCCGTGTATATATATATATATATATATTTACATCTTTCTTCGCATATCTTTTATATATTTATATAGTTACGTTTCGTTACGTTTCGTTTTTGTATTTGTTGTTGTTTCGGTGTTCATTTAATAAATGAAAATGTACGCCTACCACGCTGCACCTTGGTTTGATCCTTCCATCGACGATCGTAACAGTCATGCTCTCCTGCCGTCTGCTCATCCATCCATCCCTCACTACTTTATTTCCTCCCTCAGTTTAACCCTTTCCTGTACCTTGGTTTGATCCTCCCATCGACGATCGTAACAGTCATGCTCTCCTGCTGTCTGCTCATCCATCCATCCCTCACTACTTTATTTCCTCCCTCAGTTTAACCCTTTCCTGTACCTTGGCGCCAGGACTTGAACCAATCACATAGTTATTTTTCTCGCCAATCCAAGTCCTGCTTCTTCATTGACTTGTACCCAGCCAGGCCCACACTCTCTTAATGCATCCTCTGGCACCAAGCCATGACAAATATTCCTATTCATCCAAAATGTTTATAATATACACTTTCTGTCATCTCTGACAACCACAAGTCACTTTGAACCAAAACACAGTCTATGCCCCAAATGGCACCCTATTCCCTATATAGTGCATTACTTTTGACCAGAGCAATTTGACCAAAACAGAGATTATGTCAAAATGAGTGCACTACATATGGAATATGGAACTGTTTGGAACCATTTGGAACAGGGACGAGATTCCCTTCCCTTTCCATCATCTAGCTTGAACTAGATCATCATGGAGGTGAGTTAAGACCAGAGTAAGGCCAGTACAGTCTGTGACGGGCATGGGACTGGCTTGACCTTATATGGACTTATAATATACACTGTAAGGACTGAGGAGTCTGTGAAGAAGGACTCTGAGCTGAAGCCAATGCATCCCCTGTCTCTCTGCCTTTCCACTGCCTGAGTCAGTGAATGTCTGTCTGTCTGTCTGTCTGTCTGTGGTCCAGACACTTCCTCTGTGTTAAAGGTAAACTCCTGTCTCCTGCACAGTGTAAGGGCCAGCCAGTGACCCATGCAGACATGTAAACATAGCCTGTTTTCAGCGAATCAGAAGTCAGAACCGTGATCTAGATACGTAGAACACTGGCGAAGAGCTGCAGGATTTATAGGTGGGATTGGGAAATGGTTTAGGGCAAGTGCCAACTGGTATTCTTAGCTGTAGATTGTTCTGATAGTATCTCTGTAGAAGAACGATAACACTGATTACACTGGTGTGGTATGTAGTATCTGGTAACGATGGAAGCACCGCTTGAGCATGATTATGCTGCTTAATGATAATGACTATGTATCATTACCGTTCATTTGTGACCTCGACACCGTGGTTAAGGGAATAATCACTGATGTGAGAATGGGAATACAGTACATGGTATGATAGTCATATGACTAGAGAAGTGGGCTGTCACAATTCTAATGTTGTGAATGGAGACAGTCATGGTCAAAGACCCTAGAGAAGAGCACTGTTGACAGACTATGATCAAATCGATCATCATTATCTGACAATTATGCCCCAAAGGACAAGTTCCTTCACAGTTTATAGACACACGCACATTGTATTATTCCAAACAGTAACATTTCTCACCCTGGTGCTGCTTTATAAGGGCAGGCTGTACGGTGGAGTCTACCAGGCCTTCTGGCAGGTCCCTGAGGTACTGTTTGAACAAGCTGGCCACTGTACACACATCCGCCTCAACCAGGAAGTCCACGTCCTCACCGTTCTCCAGCCGCTGTTTCAGCCCCTCCACCGCCCGTACATTACCGTTGACCCTGAACAGACCCTCATGATGAAGAGCTGGGGATGGAGAGAGAAGAGAGAGGGGCGAGATGATGGAGGGATGTGGAGGATGGGAAATGATGGCAGGTGGAGAGAGGGGTAGAGAAGCACAGTGAAAGGGGGATGACGAGGGACAGGGATGGCGAGAGTAAGATAAGAGGAGGAACGTGGAAGGAATAGAAAAGAAGATGCAAACAGATAGAACGCATGAGGAGATAAGATGGAGAGGTTGGGGGAGTAACCAGACAAAGGAGAGGTTGGAGGAGTAACCAGACAAAGGAGAGGTTGGGGGAGTAACCAGACAAAGGAGAGGTTGGGGGAGTAACCAGACAAAGGAGAGGTTGGGGGAGTAACCAGACAAAGGAGAGGTTGGGGGAGTAACCAGACAAAGGAGAGGTTGGGGGAGTAACCAGACAAAGGAGACATTGGGGGAGTAACCAGACAAAGGAGAGGTTGGGGGAGTAACCAGACAAAGGAGAGGTTGGGGGAGTAACCAGACAAAGGAGAGGTTGGGGGAGTAACCAGACAAAGGAGAGGTTAGGGGAGTAACCAGACAAAGGAGAGGTTGGGGGAGTAACCAGACAAAGGAGAGGTTGGGGGAGAAACCAGACAAAGGAGAGGTTGGGGGAGTAACCAGACAAAGGAGAGGTTGGGGGAGTAACCAGACAAAGGAGAGGTTGGGGGAGTAACCAGACAAAGGAGAGGTTGGGGGAGTAACCAGACAAAGGAGATGTTGGGGGAGTAACCAGACAAAGGAGAGGTTGGGGGAGTAACCAGACAAAGGAGAGGTTGGGGGAGTAACCAGACAAAGGAGAGGTTGGGGGAGTAACCAGACAAAGGAGAGGTTGGGGGAGTAACCAGACAAAGGAGAGGTTGGGGGAGTAACCAGACAAAGGAGATGTTGGGGGAGTAACCAGACAAAGGAGAGGTTGGGGGAGTAACCAGACAAAGGAGAGGTTGGGGGAGTAACCAGACAAAGGAGAGGTTGGGGGAGTAACCAGACAAAGGAGAGGTTGGGGGAGTAACCAGACAAAGGAGAGGTTGGGGGAGTAACCAGACAAAGGAGAGGTTGGGGGAGTAACCAGACAAAGGAGAGGTTGGGGGAGTAACCAGACAAAGGAGAGGTTGGGGGAGTAACCAGACAAAGGAGAGGTTGGGGGAGTAACCAGACAAAGGAGAGGTTGGGGGAGTAACCAGACAAAGGAGAGGTTGGGGGAGTAACCAGACAAAGGAGAGGTTGGGGGAGTAACCAGACAAAGGAGAGGTTGGGGGAGTAACCAGACAAAGGAGAGGTTGGGGGAGTAACCAGACAAAGGAGAGGTTGGGGGAGTAACCAGACAAAGGAGAGGTTGGGGGAGTAACCAGACAAAGGAGATGTTGGGGGAGTAACCAGACAAAGGAGAGGTTGGGGGAGTAACCAGACAAAGGAGAGGTTGGGGGAGTAACCAGACAAAGGAGAGGTTAGGGGAGTAACCAGACAAAGGAGAGGTTAGGGGAGTAACCAGACAAAGGAGAGGTTAGGGGAGTAACCAGACAAAGGAGAGGTTAGGGGAGTAACCAGACAAAGGAGAGGTTGGGGGAGTAACCAGACAAAGGAGAGGTTGGGGGAGTAACCAGACAAAGGAGAGGTTGGGGGAGTAACCAGACAAAGGAGAGGGGGGAGTAACCAGACAAAGGAGAGGTTGGGGGAGTAACCAGACAAAGGAGAGGTTAACCAGACAAAGGAGAGGGGAGTAACCAGACAAAGGAGAGGTTGGGGGAGTAACCAGACAAAGGAGAGGTTAGGGGAGTAACCAGACAAAGGAGAGGTTGGGGGAGTAACCAGACAAAGGAGAGGTTGGGGGAGTAACCAGACAAAGGAGAGGTTGGGGGAGTAACCAGACAAAGGAGAGGTTGGGGGAGTAACCAGACAAAGGAGAGGTTAGGGGAGTAACCAGACAAAGGAGAGGTTAGGGGAGTAACCAGACAAAGGAGAGGTTAACCAGACAAAGGAGAGGGGAGTAACCAGACAAAGGAGATGTTGGGGGAGTAACCAGACAAAGGAGAGGTTGGGGGAGTAACCAGACAAAGGAGAGGTTGGGGGAGTAACCAGACAAAGGAGAGGTTAGGGGAGTAACCAGACAAAGGAGAGGTTAGGGGAGTAAGCAGACAAAGGAGAGGTTAGGGGAGTAACCAGACAAAGGAGAGGTTGGGGGAGTAACCAGACAAAGGAGAGGTTGGGGGAGTAACCAGACAAAAGGAGATGTTGGGGAGGAGAACAAGAGAGGGACAGTCAATCTCTTCTACTGATGGCAGAATGTTTGTTTTATGTTTCTTGGACACCTAATTAAGACATTACTCTACCCCAGGGCTCTCCAACCCTGTTCCTGGAGAGATATCCTCCTGTAGGTTTTCACTCCGACCCTGTTCCTGGAGAGCTACCCTCCTGTAGGTTATCTCCAACCATGTTCCTGGAGAGCTACCCTCCTGTAGGTTTTCACTCCGACCCTGTTCCTGGAGAGCTATCCTCCTGTAGGTTATCTCCAACCATGTTCCTGGAGAGACACCCTCCTGTAGGTTTTCACTCCAACCCTAGTTGTAACTCACCTGATTCAGTTTATCAACCAGCTAATTATTAGAATCAGGTGCGCTAGATTAGGGTTGGAGTGAAAATCTACAGGATGCAGTATCTCTTCAGGAACAGGGTTGGAGATCCCTGCTCTCACCCATGGTAAACAGTGTGCACACTATATCCAGTAACATAACCATACTACTCCCAGACATTGACAGGGAGTGGAACCTTTCATGGTCTCCTTTCAGCGAGAGTCTCTCTGGATCACTGAACATTGCTGCACACACACAGGGTCAAGTTGATGCATTCATTTGGTGGGTGCTTATATTTGTCCTATTTCACAAATGTACAAGTGTGTTTTATATGCATGTGTGAATTAGAAAGGACTTTTTTTGCATATCCCAGCTCCCCTGAGACACCCTCGGAGAGGAGGGGGGTCACAGCTAGGGTCAACCATTATCAACAGTGACCCTGGAGCAAGTAGGGTTAAGTGTCTTGCTCCTCACTCACATCAACAGATGTTTCACCTTATCGGCGCTAGGATTTGAACTAGTGACCTTTCGGTTACTGGGCCAACGCGCTAACCACGAGGCTACCTGCCGCTGCAACCATGTGAGTTATACTTTATTAAATTGGACGGCAGTTTCTGGAATTACACGGCATTAAGCGTTACTCTGCTGTTGCTTTGAACAGTCTACAGGGCCACATGCAGTTGTCTAACGTTGCAGACAGAAATGCCATGACGTGATTCCTTATTCTACATGTCAGAAAGGCATTTTTGCTGTACATGCTGTAGCATATTTTTCTGAACGTTCCAAAACGTTGCACATCCTACCGAATGCTACCAGACCAGTGGGCTGCAATGGCAACACTGCAGCGAACAAATCATTTAAACCAGAGATTGAAATGTAATTAAGAAACGCTCGTTACAGGCACATTCCCTATTACCTAACTAAAACTGTAAAATGTAAAAAATAAATTAACAAAAACAGTTAACAAAAAACAATACCCTCTGTCTTTATCCACATGGTATGTGCTCCTGTCTCCCTCCTATTTCCTAATCACAACGATGCGTGACCTGATTATTCAACCACACCCACGAATATAGAACTATGTGCAAGGCCCAATGTATGATGTGGGTGTGCTGAGTTTGTGAGAGGGCGTCATGTGGTCATGAAGAGGACATCCTACTGCTGTATCATAGAACTACGCTGACCTCTAGTGGGGAAACAAGGGAATTACTACTAGAAGGGCTAAATAGACCATTTGATAGCAAGATGAGAATACAGAACAAACCAAGGATAAGTCTATCATGGTATGGAGCTTGTATTTGTATTTATACCAATAAAATGTCACGTTTGCAAATCATAACAGTAACACGTGATGTCAAATAGTGTAAAATGTGGTTTTACACAACACAAAGCCTACAGTTGGCAGTCTAATAAGTAATGACATGGTCTTTTCATAATAGGAAGATAAATAAAAAATGAGGTGTCATAAAATGATTATATGAGTCTTGAGGCAAAGGTACAGTGGATGTTAAAATGTAACACATGATTTTGCATTGAGATGACTTATACAAAGCATAACTAGCCAGTGAACACAGTGACTTTGGACTGAGGGCTAACGCTGTCATTGTTAACCTTGTGTTGTCTTGACAGCAATCAGGTGGGTTATTGACTCAATGCCAGAGAAAGATAGCTGTGGTTATAGATACAGTATAAAGCAGAGTTCTATATCTACGGATGTGGCTATCACAGTAGCAGCTATCACTCCCATCTATTTACAGTGGATTTCAAGTTGATCAAATCGAGGAAATCAAGTCAGAAAAAAAATAGCGTTTTAACTTGTTTGTTAATAATAACAAGTTAGTCTCGCTAACAAAATCGAGCCATCCCTACAACTACTTCAGAATCAAAATGGATGCAGAATGACCATTAGAAAATGACTGTGTATAGAAACATTAAAGACCGTCCTATCCCGCATCTGCTCTCACCCCCCCCTTGACCCCCAACCTCCTCAGCTCACCATGTTCTCGGAGGAACTCTACCATGCTCCGCACAACCAGGGGCACGCCATCCTTCACGAGGCCCAGCTCCCTGAGCTCCAGCAGGGACACGCCGAACAGCCTACCGCCCCTGGCCTCCACTCCTCGAGGTCCCCTGGAGGTCCCCCTCAGCATGGGCAACTGGACCATCTTCTTCATGTCTTGCTTGATCTGTACCGCAGCCTTGTTGTGCTGGAGATAGGAACACAGCAGAGAGCAGCAGTCAGCAACGGGTACTACTGGCACTGTGGGCACTGCCACGTCCGGCACCTCCATAGGGGCTGGGGATGCCCTCTTCTGCCTTGGCACGGGCACAGAGTCAGTTAGTGTGTGGAAGGGATGGAGGGGCCCTTTGGAAAGGGCCACACACACACAAGCCGACACACAGAGAAGTTGGGAGAGAGTTAGTGTTGGGAGAAGAGAAGGGAAAGGGGAGGGGTTTGGGCTGTGTACCGGTTGCTACGACAAGGCTTTGGTTACCATGCACACCTGTGGCTGAGGGGAGGGGTGAAGACCGAGGCAAGCAGTGAGTGAGAAGAGAGCTGGTATGCACACACAAACACACATACACACACACACTGAAGTGGACTGCAAGCTGGGCTTGACAGCTTGGGATATATTGATAGAAAGGAAAGAGGCTGGAAATTCATCTGTTGTCTAGAGTCTGTTTACTTTCTACATTATACTTGTAGAGCTTGCATTAAGTCATAGGGTAAACCATAGAAACAATTCATTCTGTGGGGTTCTATGGGGTAAAAGCATTCATACCCCTCCATTTTATATTCAGGCTGTGACAAAACACAATGTGGAATAAGTCAAGGGGTGTGAATACTTTCTGAAGGCACTATATGTACTATGTTGTGCACACGTTCCTTAAAAAAATACTTAATCTATGAATTAATAGTTGTGTACACATTTTAAAACAGTTTGGGGAACTATAATGTCAATATAAATGGAACTGAAACTCAAGCATGCAAGAGATAGTAATGACAGATACATGTTGTTATCAGTGGTTATACAGTGGCTATACAGTGGCTATACAGTGGTTATACAGTCTCTATACAGTGGTTATACAGTCTCTATACAGTGGCTATACAGTGGTTATACAGTCTATACAATGGTTATACAGTCTCTATACAGTGGTTATACAGTCTCTATACAGTGGCTATACAGTGGCTATACAGTGGTTATACAGTGGCTATACAGTGGTTATACAGTGGTTATACAGTCTCTATACAGTGGTTATACAGTCTCTATACAGTGGTTATACAGTGGTTATACAGTGGCTTTACAGTGGCTATACAGTGGTTATACAGTCTCTATACAGTGGTTATACAGTCTCTATACAGTGGCTATACAGTGGTTATACAGTGGTTATACAGTCTATACAATGGTTATACAGTCTCTATACAGTCTCTATACAGTGGCTATACAGTGGCTATACAGTGGCTATACAGTGGTTATACAGTGGTTATACAGTCTCTATACAGTGGTTATACAGTCTCTATACAGTGGTTATACAGTGGTTATACAGTGGCTTTACAGTGGCTATACAGTGGCTATACAGTCTCTATACAGTGGTTATACAGTCTCTATACAGTGGCTATACAGTGGCTATACAGTGGTTATACAGTCTATACAATGGTTATACAGTCTCTATACAGTGGTTATACAGTCTCTATACAGTGGCTATACAGTGGTTATACAGTCTATACAATGGTTATACAGTCTCTATACAGCGGTTATACAGTCTCTATACAGTGGCTATACAGTGGTTATACAGTGGTTATACAGTCTATACAATGGTTATACAGTCTCTATACAGTGGTTATACAGTCTCTATACAGTGGTTATACAGTGGTTATACAGTGGCTTTACAGTGGCTATACAGTGGCTATACAGTGGTTATACAGTCTCTATACAGTGGTTATACAGTCTCTATACAGTGGCTATACAGTGGTTATACAGTCTATACAATGGTTATACAGTCTCTATACAGTGGTTATACAGTCTCTATACAGTGGCTATACAGTGGTTATACAGTGGTTATACAGTCTCTATACAGTGGTTATACAGTCTCTATACAGTGGTTATATAGTGGTTATACAGTCTCTATACAGTGGTTATACAGTCTCTATACAGTGGCTATACATTGGTTATACAGTGGCTATACAGTGGTTATACAGTGGCTATACAGTCTCTATACAGTGGTTATACAGTCTCTATACAGTGGTTATACAGTGGTTATACAGTCTATATACAGTGGCTATACATTGGTTATACAGTGGCTATACATTGGCTATACAGTGGCTATACAGTGGTTATACAGTTGCTATACAGTGGCTATATAGTGGTTATACAGTGGTTATACAGTGGCTATACAGTGGTTAAACAGTCTCTATACAGTGGTTATACAGTGGTTATACAGTGTCTATACAGTGGTTATACAGTGGTTATACAGTGGCTATACAGTGGTTATACAGTCTCTATACAGTGGTTATACAGTGGCTATACAGCGGTTATATAGCGGTTATACAGTCTCTATACAGTGGTTATACAGTGGTTATACAGTCTCTATACAGTGGCTATACAATGGTTATACAGTGACTATACAGTGGCTATACAGTGGTTATACAGTGGCTAAACAGTGGCCATACAGTGAGACAAAAACTCATTTTCTAAATACCCATGTTAACCCATCACCCTCTGAGTGCAAACAATGTAAGCTTCTCATATAGAGTTGACCTGGCACACACACACACACACACACACACACACACACACACACACACACACACACACACACACACACACACACACCTGTTACTGTGAGATAGATTAGGCCTTGTGTAATACAGTGTGTTTACGTGTGTGTGTGTGTGTGTGTATGTACGTGTGTATTTGCATCAGCTGTTGGCTATCTACTATGACCCACTAAACTTGCCACCTGTTCTAACTCACACTCCTTTCATAGGATCAGATTACTGATAGTACTGTGTAAACTCTTAGTCTAACTAACTCTTAAACTAACTAAGTGTGACATTAGCACACGTGTAACACATTTGTTGAGTGACATCAAGGTCCAACAGCATCACAACAGAGGAGCTACTACACAGGATCAGAGTAGGGCTTTGTTTCACACACTGGCTGGTCACAGCATCAAACTGAGCATGTGGCATCCAGTCACCCTGGAGTGCACCACTTCAAAAGAGACAGAACACAGAGCGAGAGAGAGACCGAGGCAGAGAGAGAGAGGGGAGCCTCACTATATCACACGGGAGGCCCTGTATGACACAATGGGATCATTGTATTATGTAGTTATTAAGTAGTAGTCAAGTGCCTCCACAAGAAGCATAACTCATTTAAAACATTCTTTATGAACCTGTTAATCTAGATAAGAAAGAATATTTATTACCCGTTCTATCTGGACACTTCATTTCTACGTAATGTGACTAAATGAGTCTATGCATATGCACACAACACAGCAGCAAGCACGGCCAAACAAAATGACAATACTACCACACACTCCAGGCAAAAGCCATCACTACTCTGTCGTAAAGGGAAGCACTATTACACTGATCTCTGCATATCCCCAATCCATTCAACACTAGCCTGGTCCCAGATCTGTTTGTGTTATCTTGTCAACTCATATGGTCAATGTCTGGGACCGGGCTAATTCGACACAACCATCCAAGGCCTGATGTCACTTTTGGATTTAACCATTCGTCTTCCACTGATTCAAACATACGTCTATAATCTCAGCCGGGCTATTTGGGACCCATCTCCCAGATGGTGCTCAGAGGGTTACGGAGAGGGGAGCTGTACCATGACAGATGCCTTAGCATTAGGACCCCATGTACACACACACACAGGCGCACACACACACACTTTTGAGATCCCTTTGGGGTCCGGAGATGGCTCTCTCCTCTCTCTCTCTCTCTCACACACACACACACACACACACCGTGACATTGACATTGGCACGCACAGCTCTAAGGGTTCCCAGTTTCATTAGGCAAGGTGATAACAGATAGGAGGACTGTATAATAACTATGTCGACTAACTATGTCGAAATAGACGTGATGCGGGGGGGGGGGGTTAGGGGTGTTACCCAATGCTGGAAGGGGAGCCTGAGTGAAAAAGTGTGGGAACCCCTGGTATAGAGGATTAAGTAGTCAGGCTTCGAATATCTCCAGTAGATCTCCAGTAGATCGCCAGTACGTCTCCAGTACGTCTCCAGTACGTCTCCGGTACGTCTCCGGTAGATCTCCAGTACGTCTCCGGTACGTCTCCGGTAGATCTCCAGTACGTCTCCAGTAGATCTCCAGTACGTCTCCAGTACGTCTCCGGTACGTCTCCGGTAGATCTCCAGTACGTCTCCGGTACGTCTCCGGTAGATCTCCAGTACATCTCCGGTACGTCTCCAGTAGGTCTCCGGTACGTCTCCGGTACGTCTCCGGTAGATCTCCAGTACATCTCCGGTACGTCTCCGGTAGGTCTCCGGTAGGTCTCCGGTACGTCTCTGGTACGTCTCCGGTACGTCTCCGGTACATCTCCGGTACATCTCCGGTACGTCTCCGGTACGTCTCCGGTATGTCTCCAGTAGATCTCCAGTACGTCTCCAGTACATCTCCAGTACACCTCCAGTAGACCTCCAGAATGTTTCCAGTACGTCTCCAGTACGTCTGAACTCATGTCGGTAGCCATGAAATGCTTTGAAAGGCTGGTCAGGCCTCACATCAACACCATCATCCCAGAAACCCTAGACCCACTCCAATTTGCCTATGGCTCAACAGATCCACAGGTAACGCAATCTCAATCACACTCCACACTGCCCTTTCCCACCTGGACAAAAGGAACACCTATGTGGGAATGCTGTTCATTGACTACAGCTCAGCGTTCAACACCATAGAACCCACAAAGCTCATGACTAAGCTAAGGACACTGGGACTAAACACCTCCCTTTGCAACTGGATCCTGGACTTCCTGATGGGCCGCCCCAGGTGGTGAGGGTAGGCAACAAAACATCTACCACGTTGATCCTCAACACAGGGGGTACGTGCTCAGTCCCCTCCTATACACACTGTTTACCTACGACTGTGTGGCCAAGCACGACTCCAACACCATCCTTAAGTTTGCTGACGACACAACGGTGGTAGGCCTGATCACCAACAACGATGAGACAGCCTATAGGGAGGAGATCAGAGACCTGGCAGTGTGGTGCCATGACAACAACCTTTCCCTTAACATGAGCAAGACAAAGGAGATTGTTGTGGGCTACAGGAAAAGGCAGGCCGAACACGCCCCCATTCACATCAACAGGGCTGTAGTGGAGCGCACCAAGAGACTATCATAGAAATAGACGTGGTGCGTGCGTGCACAGGGTGCGTGGGATGTTACCCAATGCTGGAAATGGGGCCTGAGTGAAAAAGTTTGGGAACCCCTTGTATAGAGGATTAAATAGTCAGACTTGGAATATCTCCAGTAGATCTCCAGTACGTCTCCAGTACGTCTCCAGTACATCTCCAGTATATACGTTGGCTCAGTACTACAGCTGTAGTAGTATTTCAGTAGTGCTCCTGCACAGGTGTTTAAGAGCTAAGCCCTGTCTGAGCTACTCTGCCTGTCAGTGACACAAGCCGTTGCAAGCAGATGTCCCCTAAATCTGCACACACAGACGCATGCACGCCACGCACACACATAAACACACACTGGTGACTCACTGAGACAGTGACCTAGAGTAAGGGATAAGTGTACTACTCACTCAGCTTATAAAGTGGCACAATCAAATACAACTCTTTAACCTTTCTCTCTCTCCCTCCTCTGTCTCTGTCCCACCTTCTCTGTCCATCATCTCTCTCCCTCCCTCCCTCTCTCTCTCTCTCTCTCTCTCTCTCCCTCTCTCTCTCTCTCTCTCTCTCATATTTTCTATTGGTTTTGTCTTGTCTTCTTACACACCTGGTTCCAATCCCATTCATTATATGTTGTGTATTTAACCTTCTGTTTCCCCTCATGTCCTTGTCAGAGATTGTTTGTTGTTATGTTTGTGTTTTATGGATTGGTGTGCGACGAGTTCTTGTACCCACATTTATTTCATTATGGACTTTGGTTTTGGAGTTTGTGTTTTTAAGTTATTAAAATACTCAATTTATACTGAATTGGATCCTCCTGCACCTGACATCCCTGCCACCTACACACACAACGTGACATTAAAGTACAAAAGGGAAAATAAATAAACATGTCACGCCCTGGTCTTAGTATTTTGTGTTTTCTTTATTATTTTGGACAGGCCAGGGTGTGACATGGGTTTATTTATGTGGTGTGTTTTTGTCTTGGGGTTTTAGTAGGTATTGGGATTGTGGCTTAGTAGGGTATTCTAGGTAAGTCTATGGCTGTCTGAATTGGTTCTCAATCAGAGGCAGGTGTTTATCGTTGTCTCTGATTGGGACCCATATTTAGGCAGCCATATTCTTTGAGTGTTTGGTGGGTGATTGTTCCTGTCTCTGTGTTTGTGGTCACCAGATAGGCTGTATAGGTTTTCACGTTACGTTTGTTGTTTTTGTATTGTTCGTTTTTTCTTCATTATTAAATATGTATCAAGAATACCACGCTGCATTTTGGTCCGACTCTCCTTCACCCGAAGAAAACCCCAACAAAACATAAATATAGGTTGTATTTACAATGGTGTTTGTTCTTCACTGGTTGCCCTTTTCTTGTGGCAAAAGGTCACAAATCTTGCTGCTGTGATTGCACACTGTGGTATTTCACCCAATAGATATGAGAGTTATCAAAATTGTTTTCTAAATCTTTGCGGGTCTGTGTAATCTGGGGGAAATAAACTAAAAAAAAAAAAAAACGTCATCTCACTGTCAACTGCGTTTTATTTTAAGCAAACTTAACGTGTGTAAATATTTGTATGAACATAAGATTCAACAACTGAGACATAAACTGAACAAGTTCCACAGACACGTGACTAACAGAAATTGAATAATGTGTCCCTGAACAAAGGGGGGGTCAAAATCAAAAGTAACAGTCAGTATCTGGTGTGGCCACCAGCTGCATTAATTACTCCAGTGCATCTCCTCCTCATGGACTGCACCAGATTTGCCAGTTCTTGCTGTGAGATGTTACCCCACTCTTCCACAAAGGTAACTGCAAGTTCCCGAACATTTCTGCTGGGAATGGCCCTAGCCCTCACCCTCCGATCCAACAGGTCCCAGACGTGCACAATGGGATTGAGATTCGGGCTCTTCGCTGGCCATGGCAGAACACTGACATTCCTGTCTTGCAGGAAATCACACACAGAACGAGCAGTATGTCTGGTGGCATTGTCATGCTGGAGGGACATATCAGGATGAGCCTGCAGGAAGGGTACCACACAGCATTAAGATTGCCTGCAATGACAACAAGCTCAGTCCGATGATGCTGTGACACACACCGCACCAGACCATGACGGAACCTCCATCTCCAAATCGATCCCGCTCCAGAGTACAGACCTCGGTGTAACACTCATTCCTTCGACGATAAATGCGAATCCGACCATCACCCCTGGTGAGACAAAACCGTGACTCGTCAGTGAAGAGCACTTTTTGCCAGTCCTATCTGGTCCAGCAATGGTGGGTTTGTGCCCCTAGGCAACGTTGTTGCTGGTGATGTCTGGTGAGGACCTGCCTTACAACAGGCCTACAAACCCTCAGTCCAGCCTCTCTCAGCCTATTGCGGACAGTCTAAGCACGGGTGCATTCCTGGTGTAACTCAGGCAGTTGTTGTTGCCATCCTGTACCTGTCCCGCATGTGCGATTGTTCGGAAGTACCGATCCTGTGCAGGTGTTGTTACACGTGGTCTGCCACTGCGAGGAAGATCAGCTGTCCGTCCTGTCTCCCTGTAGCGCTGTCTTAGGCGTCTCACAGTACGGACATTGCAATTTATTGCCCTGGCCACATCTGCAGTCCTCATGCCTCCTTGGAGCATGCCTAAAACACGTTCACGCAGATAAGCAGGGACCCTGGGCATCTTTCTTTCTTGTGTTTTTCAGAGTCAGTAGAAAGGCCTCTTTAGTGTCCTACGTTTTCATAACTGTGACCTTAATTGCCTACCGTCTGTAAGCTGTTAGTGTCTTAACGACTGTTCCACAGGTGCATGTTCATTAATTGTTTATGGTTCATTGAACAAGCATGGGAAACTGTGTTTAAACCCTTTACAATGAAGATCTGTGAAGTTATTTTGATTTTTACGAATTATCTTTGAAAGACAGGGTCCTGAAAAAGGGACATTTATTTTTTTGCTGAGTTTGTGTCTCTAATATGGTCATACATTTGGCAGCTCAGTTTCCAACTCGTTTTGTTGGCAGTGTGCACATAGCCTGTCTTCTCTTGAGAGCCAGGTCTGCCTACGGTGACCTTTCTCAATAGCAAGGCTATGCTCACTGAGTCTGTACATAATCAAAGCTTTCCTTAATTTTGTGTCAGTCTCAGTGGTCAAGTATTCTGCCACTGTGTACTCTCTGTTTAGGGCCAAATAGCATTCTAGTTTGCTCTGGTTTTTGTTAATTCTTTCCAATGTGTCAAGTAAATATCTTTTTGTTTTCTCATGATTTGGTTGGGTCTAATTGTGTTGCTGTCCTGGGGCTCTGTGGGGTCTGTTTGTATTTGTGAACAGAGCCCCAGGACCAGCTTGCTTAGGGGACTCTTCTCCAGGTTCATCTCTCTGTAGGTGATGGTTTTGTTATGGAAGGTTTGGGAATCGCTTCCTTTTAGGTGGGTGTAGAATTTAACGCCTCTCTCTCTCTCACACACACCAACTTTACTTACTTATCAGTGTAATGCTTTTAATGATTATTGTCAACTACTATAATCTTTCAACTACATAGTACATACACATGAAAGGAAATGCAAGCTAATACCTAATGGCCTCTAGCTTGCTACTCTATTGTTGACTCGACCATTATATTGTGATTAGCCCTTTTAACCCCTTATCCCCTCTCCTGTCATCATCCCTCTCTCCTCCCCCAGAGGACCAGAGGGACATTATCGCACTACTGCTACAACCTCTTGACGCTGTAAAAGAATGGCTTCCTATAAACACCTGGAGGGCCATGACAGTACAGATGAAGGATGATAATTTGATCACCTGCAGGAAATTTAAAACGTGTCGTGCATTTGATGTTTTAAAAGGTTTCTGAAGTTTGTAATTTGCACCCCGAAATTTCAGACTTGACCTTCCCTTACAAAAAAGGCATCAACCCCTGGAATGTCCATAAATTATAATACACATAATAATTCACATTTCCTGATGCTGGATAATTATTTTCCAGCTGTAGCAAACTGGCTCAAATTAAGATCCTACATTTGTAGCAACTGTTGAGTGTTGAAGATAGTAGTCCATACACTCTTCAACTACTTGTGAACACCTTGAGAAAGCATACTTCTTTTAAAGTCCACCATTACTCCTAAGTGTCTAGATGGGATGCGAGAGCCTATTCTCATTTACACAGCTTTTTGGGAATAAATCAATTGTATGGTGATTTTAGACCACACAGAAGTTTGGCTGCCTCCTTAACTGACTCACAGAGGGGGATAGCATGCCCTAGCATGCTTCCTCTTGTTCCCTCCCCCTCTTTGTCTCTCCCAATGTGGGTGACCGTAGGAGCAACTGGTATGGCAGCACCACAGGAAAAACAGTCCTAGCAGTAACAACTGCTGCTCAACTAGAAGTCTGTAGTAGTGTCTAGCTCGTATCACAGACTTCATACTATGGGGTAGTTGTTGTCCTTATAAGGCAAGTGATCCTAAGACTATAGAGGGAATGGACTGGGGTTTACTCAGAATATTCCTCAAATGTTCCTTGTGCGAGATGGATGTTTTTTAAAGAGTTCGTCATAACGGCTTTCATTACAGATTCCCTTTTAAAAACTGAGTCACTGGATCATTGCTAAGGAACATGGACTCAGATAGAGTTAGTTAGCATAAAGGTAGCACTGTTCTAGTCATGCTGCCATGATGCCATCTCTACTGGGTTTATGTGTTGTAGCCCATTAGGGAAGTCTGACTCAGAATTACGTGATGTCGAGTAAGAGTTACCAGGGAGAGAAAAGCTTGGTCTACCTACTGAACACACAGTGCTGGAGAACGTTCTTCACTTTCAGTAAACACGTCTTGTCCCTGTTAATCTGATGCGTGTTTGTGCTCAGTAACCTAAATAAAGTTATTTTGAAGGTGGAGGGAGATGTAGAGAGAGAGGACAGTGTTTCGGTGCCAGGAAGAAACAGACTGCAGAACTGTGACAGCTAGAAGACATTTTAAAAAGACTCTCTCTGTGCCCAGACCGATGTAAAAGCCAACTCTCGCTGTCTCACACACACACACACACACACACACACACACACACACACACACAAAAGAGTGTGCTGCCTATGGCTGAGTGAACTGTAAGAGTGTCCCGTTATACATCCATAAAGCGCCTTGCCACTGAGATAGAAGCCCCTGTGCCTGCCAGCCGGGTCGGCTGAGGAAAAAGGCTTTGTAGCTACTTACACAGATGGTGAGCGCTCCTGCCCCCATTCTCTCAGGGAAATGCCTGCAGTCTGCAGAAAAGAAGGATGAAGAAAAATTACTATCCTCCCTCCTTCTTCTGCTCCCTGTCTTCACTCCTGTCCCGGATACACACCGCCTAAACCTTGCCCAAAGCTGGCAAACCCTTTCACCCAGACAAGTGCCATCCAAAAGTCCCCAATCAACAGCAAAAATAATCCAAGGTAGAGTGTGGAACAATGGGTAAAGACTCCAGTCTACACAGGAGATTCCTTGTTTCAACCCCCTGTTCTGAAACACAGATTAGTGGCTGGCTGTCTCCTCCTGGGCTGAAATCTGAGCCCCGCGCTCTCATTGGCTGAGCGGATGGGTCATGTGACTAAAGGAATATCATTTTGAAGAGTCTGCCTGTAGGATTTGGCTGAGTCAGAAGGGAGAATGGATGACAGTATACTAAGGCTGGGGAAGAAAGGGGGATTTTATAATCCTTGTGAGGTAATATGTAGAATCACATTACTGTTCCAGAAGTGAGAAAATATGCAAAATAAGGATTTTATTCAAAGATCCAGAATGGAAGCAATTGCAACATGAATCATGATCACATTACTTACAATATTTCTACATGATGAGAATAGGAGTTTGATATGCAGACATTATGCGAAAAGTATTCCCTCAATCATCTGTACTGGTATACACAGTATAATCCTAATGTCCATAAGGTACTGTGGTGCTGCAGTGTATTAGACCTCCCTACTGGAGTGGCAGGTAGCCTGGCGGCTAAGAGCGTTGGGCCAGGTTTGAAACCCCGAGCCGACTAGATGAAATACTGTATCAGCCGGTGTGCCCATGAGCAAGGCACTTAACCCTAATTGCTCCTTTAAGTCACACTGGGTAAGAGCATCTGCTAAATGACTCAAATATATGATGAAACCTCTTGGGGCCTGCAGTGTATAAATACTGTAGTGTTAAACCTTAATGAGTGTAGACGGTAGGATCAATCTGCCCTAACAGGATCGGATCATTTCCCACCTACCTAATAGATGTTATGTTATGCGTCAGGTTAAACTAATCTGATCATAGCTCTGTGGTTAGGTTCCAACTCCAACCCACACTATCCAACCTGACAAAACAGTTTTGAGATGAGTCATTATAATCTGATCCTAGATCTGTGGTTAGGTAGCAACTAAATCAACATCCCCCCAACAGTTCTGAGATCAGTGATTTCGCTTTAGTTTAGCGACTTCTCATAGATGAACCTCTTCATGTTATCACCGATCCAGTCGTTGAAGGAGGACACTCTGGTGAACACAGAGGGTTTCTTGTCCTTGATACAGCCGAAGGCGCCAAAGCTGACGATGCCGTGGACCTCCCAAGGGTCTGAGGCTGAGGGTTGGCAGGCGAAGGGTCCACCTGAGTCACCCTGCAGAGGAGGAGAGGAGAGAGGATGAGGAGAGGAGAGAGGATGAGGAGAAAGGAGAGTGAACATTTTAATGTAATTATAGATGACAATTAAAATATTAACAGGATTCAACCAGCAACTGTCCCAAAAGAGTTGGATTACTTTTATTGACATAGTCTCGCAAAGAACATAATCGCTAGTGAATTATTTTCAGACATTAATTCACATCATAGGATAGGAAGCACACGTACTCAACGTACTCAGGCTACTAAGGCTATACGGTAACAAAACACACTACAGAGGGAAAGAACAACACTGAGAGTAGCGCAAGAGCTGCTGGGTAAAATACATAGCAGCACGTGGAGGTCAAAGACTTACACTGCTGTCATTCATATGGACCTCATTATGACAGACAACTATGTAGTTCCTATGCTCTTTGTCCTCTGTCCCACCACAACACCAAACTAATTAAACCATTATCAAGGCTGACTGATCACAAACAAATGCTATGTGCTGTGTTACATAATGCATTCCAACCAGGAGAAACCACCGGACTGTATTATCATTGTGTAATATAACAACAAGCCACTTGGTCTCGGTCGAAGCCAAGGTGATACAACCAGCCAACCCCCGTAACCTACCCCAAAACTAAGCACTAAAGCTGGTTAGTTAGGTTGAACAACCAGGCCTTCTCCCAACCTCTCCTAGCGCAAAACGAGCCACTCTCTGGATAGTAGGTTGTACCACCAGGCTCTCTCGGTTCCTCCCCTTGCCCAAAACGAGGCACTGTAGCTGGGTAGGGGTCCGTAGTCTACCTGGCAGGCTGACTTGAGCTCGTCTGGAGACTCGTATCCGGCACAGATCATAGAGGGTCTCAGGGTGTCCCACCAGTAGGCTGGCTTACTGCAGGTGGCGAAGGGGACGATGGGCAGGGCTGCCTGGTTCAACTTCTTAGATACAACAGGGAAGAGGCTACCTGGAGAGAGAGAGATGGGAGGAAGGGGGAGGGCCGGCAAGTTAGGGGAGTGGCGAGATAGTCATGCCCATGTAATGTTCCCCATGCAAATGTCTATAATGACCATTACAACTGCTGTCTAATTCAACATGGACATGATCACATGGTCGCCATGCTAGCTAGCTTCTTAGCTTGCAAGCCTTGCTATCCTCATTGAACCCGATGTGAATAGCCTTAACATATCACTCCTCCTTGTATCTCTATACATGACTAATGTATGGATATCCAGTATGTCTACTAGCTATGTTATAGTCCTATACTAGAGTAATCACTGAGAGTCAATGGGAGCTCAGATAGATACAGAACAGAAGATGTTAGAGTCGGATATAGCATTGTGTGTGTCACTGCCTTGTCACTGTGTGAGTGGTTGAGTGCTTTCTTTGTCTCTCTCTGGGGTCATATGCTGCAGTGCTGAGTTGATTCAGACTCTATACGTGGTGTCAATAGTGTGCTGAGTTGACTCAGACTCTATACGTGGTGTCAATAGTGTGCTGAATTGATTCAGACTCTATACGTGGTGTCAATGCTGTGGAGTGCCACCTGGCCTCATGAAAACTTTATCAGCCCTGAAAAGAACATGACACACCCAGTCAGCCAACACCAGGCTTTGCATTAATATTGTAGCCTGCTTATAATCCCTCCTAGGCGAGGAAATCTATTAATTGACTAAAGCTCAGCGTTCAACACCATAGTACCCTCAAAGCTCATCACTAAGCTAAGGATCCTGGGACTAAACACCTCCCTCTGCAACTGGATCCTGGACTTCCTGACAGGCCCCTCCCCCCCAGGTGGTGAGGGTAGGTAGCAACACATCTGCCACGCTGATCCTCAACACTGGAGCTCCCCAGGGGTACGTGCTCAGTCCCTTCCTGTACCCCCTGTTCACCCACGACTGCATGGCCAGCTATGACTCCAACACCATCATTAAGTTTGCAGATGACACAACAGTGGTAGGCCTGATCACCGACAACGACGAGACAGCCTATAGGGAGGAAGTCAGAGACCTGGCCGGGTGGTGCCAGAATAACAACCTATCCCTCAATCTAACCAAGACTAAGGAGATTATTGTGGACTACAGGAAAAGGAGGACCGAGCACGCCCCCATTCTCAACGACGGGGCTGTAGTGGAGCAGGTTGAGAGCTTCAAGTTCATTGGTGTCCACATCAACAACAAACTAGAATGGTGCAAACACAAGACAGTCATGAAGAGGACATGACAAGGCTTATTCCCCCTCAGGAAACGAAAAAGATTTGGCATGGGTCCTGAGATGCTCAAAAGGTTCTACAGCTGCAACATCGAGGGCACTGGTTGCATTACTGCCTGGTATGGCAATTGCTCGGCCTCTGACCGCAAGGCCTTATGGAGGGTAGTGCGTACGGCCCAGTACATCACTAGGGCTAAGCTGCCTGCCACCAAGGACCTCTACACCAGGCGGTGTCAGAGGAAGGCCCTAAAAATTGTCAAAGACCCCAGCCACCCCAGTCATAGACTGTTCTCTCTACCGCATGGCAAGCGGTACCGGAGTGCCAAGTCTAGGACAAAAAGGCTTCTCAACAGTTTTTATCCCCAAACCATAAGACTCCTGAACAGGTAATCAAATGGCTACCTGGACTATTTGCATTGTGTGCCCCCCCCAACCCTTCTTTTACACTGCTGCTACTCTCTGTTTATCATATATGCACAGTCACTTTAACTATACATTCATGTACTTACTACTTCAATTGGGCCGACCAACCAGTGCTCCCGCACATTGGCTAACCGGGCTATCTGCATTGTGTCCCACCCACCACCTGTCAACCCCTCTTTTACGCTACTGCTACTCTCTGTTCATCATATATGCATAGTCACTTTAACAATATCTACATGTACAGACTACCTCAATCAGCCTGACTAACCGGTGTCTGTATGTAGCCTCACTACTTTTATAGCCTCACTACTGTATACAGCCTGTCTTTTTACTGTTGTTTTATTTCTTTACCTACCGATTGTTCACCTAATACATTTTTTGCCCTATTGGTTAGAGCCTGTAAGTAAGCATTTCACCTGTTATATTCAGCGCACGTGACAAATAAACTTTTGATCTTGATTTGATTTGAATGCCCTGAGCTGGGTGAGATGGGTGGAGCTATCAATGTCAGTTTGAGGAGAGGTTATTTGGGGCTGCTGATGTTATAGCATCATAAAATAGTTCAATGTTTAGTCTCAGCAGAGGTAGGTATTGCTATGCAATATGTGCCATGTATTTAAATGGTGTATTTTCAAATGTGTAGTTGAAGTGGTGTGTCATGTATCTGAATTGCCAGGGTGTGTGTCTGTATGTGCACCTACGAGTGTGCCTATTGATGAACTACTATTCCTTAAAACCATAAAAAAAACATACCTTTCTCGTCGCCCCACCCCGTGACGTAGCAGGGTTTCCCAGCAGGCATCAGGGCGCCGAGCGCCGGCAGACACACGGGACTAATCTCCCTGGTCATGTTGACTTCAGAGCTCAAATGCACCAGGGCGATGTCGTTAGTGATGTCCGTCTTGTCCTGCTCGTACACGAAGCCCTTGTGCCTGATGATGCCGTCCACCTGGAGTCAAAGAAATCAAATCAAATGAAACTTTATTTAGAAGAAGAAAGAAAAAATCGCCACCTACTTTACAGTAAATCAATATAAATGAAGGAGATAAAAAACCATCAATAACAATACAGAAAGAGAGACATCATATTACAGTTTATACTTAGATATTACAAGCTTTTATATCTCAATAAATAAACATTCAAATGCTGTTCACCTTGTAGCAGGCCTCATGGGAAGGGAGGTCCCGGGATGAGTTCATGTGGTGTTTACCCAGACACATGCGCCAATAGGTGGGGTTACCCAGAGGCCTGGATGGGGTCGGTGGAGAAGGGATTTTTGGTTTCTATTATTACTCACATTTTGGGATTGGATAGAATAATGTGTTAATGTGTGTGTGTGTGTGTGTGTGTGTGTGTGTGTGTGTGTGTGTGTGTGTGTGTGTGTGTGTGTGCTTACGCCATGAAGCAGTGAGCGGCCGTCAGGACCCATTGCTTGTGGATCAGTGAGCCTCCACAGCCATGCATGTAGGGGATGGGATTAAACGGACTGGCCTGAAGAGAGAGAGATTCATCAACATACATGATTACACGCACACACATGCATGTAGGCACTAGTTGCATATAAGTCCTGCACATACGCGGTTGCACACACACACACACACACATACACATACACACCAACCCAGGTCTCACCTGCATGGAGACTTGCCAGGGCCAGGAGTGGGGCACAGCCTCTACCCCGTTGACCACTCTCAAGGTGGCACTACTGGGGGGTACAGCAGGGCTGCCACACGTCTCAGGCCAGCCTATAGGAAGAAGAGAGACAGGTCAATATACAGTTAATAAAAAGGTACTCATGAAAGTATTTTCAAAGTGTCAGTCAGTGGGAAATGTCACCGTGCTGTTGGAAAGGGATAGCCACTTATAACTGAAGTCTGGTTGAGCTGGCAAGGCTCCAATTGATGTACCTAGAGACAATGTCTCTGTGGTAAACATAGCAGTTGTCCAGATGAACTTCCCATGAGAAGATAGAAGTTGGCCATTTTTAGTTTAGTTTTGACAGAGAGTCATGCTGAGACCAAGGTCACTTTTACAGATGAGCCCTGTATACACATCAATACACACATCAATATTCACATCAATACACGAAAAGCAAAACACAATCATAGAAAAACACATTCTCAGTAAAATGGTCTTCAATCTGCATTTGTCACAGATCTAAGGTCAGATATTTTTATTCCCCCTAATGGTTCATGTTAGGATTTGCGTCAGGGTAATCTGATCCTCGATCTGTGGTTAACCAGTGATTGTACTTACTGATAGTGATGTTGTCCCATGGGTTAGCGGGAGGGGGAGGCAGAGTGGGGAACAAGTTGGGATCAGTGGTCCAGTAACCACGGAAACCCTTCTCCACATTGGCTTTGTTGCTGAGGAAACGGACCACAGCCGTGTTGCCGACGACAGTAACCTCAGCGGGCGGCGCAAAGCCACAGAAGCGATCTGCACAGGTAAAAAATCACAAACAAGAAAAGTATTATTGAAGTAATGTAGATTTATCACATATACTGTACTTAGTTACATTGATCAAAGTAATGCACCCTTGAAAAAATTACAATTTGTAACTTGAATCCACAGCAGTTCGCAGAAATCCAACAAAATATCCTCTATGAATTATACTTCAATGGCATCTCTATAGTGTTATCGCTATGGTACCAACCTTGTGAGGTCAACCCTGCTCCACCGTAGATCTCCACGTAGTCCACACACTGTCCCAGCTGGTTCACGGCCTGCACCTCAAAATGGGTGAAGACAATGTGGATGTTCGAAGCTGAGGGGATGGAGATACGCCAGGTACACACAGCCTGGTCTAGGTAGTTGTTAGGCCAGTTGGGAGAGGTGAGTTCTCACTGCTGAAGACACCTCCACATGAAGCTGTAGGAGGAAGTGGGAGAGAGGAGGGTGGGGAGAGTCTGTGTGTAAAGACTTTGTGTAAATCCATAAGAATGTTAGGCTGGCCTCCCAGGTGGCGCAGTGGTCTAGGGCACTGCATCACAGCGCTAGCTGTGCCACCAGAGACTGGGAGGTCCGTGGGGCGACGCACAATTGGCCTAGCGTCGTCCGGGTTAGGGAGGGTTTGGCCGGTAGGGATATTCTTGTCTCATCGCGCACCAGCGACTCCTGTGGCGGGCCGGGTGCAGTGCGCACTAACCAGGGTCGCCAGGTGCACAGTGTTTCCTCCGACACATTGGTGCGACTGGCTTCCGGGTTGGATGCGCGCTGTGTTAAGAAGCAGTGCGGCTTGGTTGGGTTGTGTTTCGGCGGACGCATGACTTTCGACCTTCGTCTCTCCCGAGCCTGTACGGGAGTTGTCAGCGATGAGACAAGATAGTAACTAATAATAATTGGATACTACGAAATTGGGGAGAAAAAGGGGGTAAAAATGTTTGTTGTTAGGCTTAGTGGTGAAACTGAAGGTGCGCCTAAGCAGTGATCTGAAGTCAGATATGTATTCCGCCATGGCCCGTATGGTGAATGTTCACATTAGGACTGTTGCTAATGGTGCTGATCCTAGAACTGTGCTTAGAGGCTTCTTCCACAAGGAACGTCTGTCCATTCACCCAGCTCCACTCACCTTGGCTGGGGTCCAGAGCCTTCCAGGAGGCCCTGAAGCCCAGCTCCACTCACCCTGGCTGGGGTCCACAGCCTTCCAGGAGGCCCTGAAGCCCAGCTCCACTCACCCTGGCTGGGGTCCACAGCCTTCCAGGTGGCCCTGAAGCCCAGCTCCACTCACCCTGGCTGGGGTCCAGAGCCTTCCAGGAGGCCCTGAAGCCCAGCTCCACTCACCCTGGCTGGGGTCCACAGCCTTCCAGGAGGCCCTGAAGAGCCTTCCAGGAGGCCCTGAAGCCCAGCTCCACTCACCCTGGCTGGGGTCCAGAGCCTTCCAGGAGGCCCTGAAGCCCAGCTCCACTCACCCTGGCTGGGGTCCAGGTGGCCCTGAAGCCCAGCCTTCCAGCCTTCCAAGAGGCCCTGAAGCCCAGCTCCACTCACCCTGGCTGGGGTCCACAGCCTTCCAGGTGGCCCTGAAGCCCAGCTCCACTCACCCTGGCTGGGGTCCACAGCCTTCCAGGAGGCCCTGAAGCCCAGCTCCACTCACCCTGGCTGGGGTCCACAGCCTTCCAGGTGGCCCTGAAGCACAGCTCCACTCACCCTGGCTGGGGTCCAGAGCCTTCCAGGAGGCCCTGAAGCCCAGCTCCACTCCCCCTGGCTGGGGTCCAGAGCCTTCCAGGAGGCCCTGAAGCCCAGCTCCACTCACCCTGGCTGGGGTCAACAGCCTTCCAGGTGGCCCTGAAGCACAGCTCCACTCACCCTGGCTGGGGTCCAGAGCCTTCCAGGAGGCCCTGAAGCCCAGCTCCACTCACCCTGGCTGGGGTCCACAGCCTTCCAAGTGGCCCTGAAGCCGGTGTCCACCACCTTGTTGTTGGAGGTGAAATAGAGGCTCAGTCTGTCACCGATACTCACTAGGTCCTGAGGGGGAATGTGACTGCAGTAGGTACCTACAAAGGAGACATAAGGAGGTTATAAGGTGACGTGGTGAGGTTATAAAGATACATTAAGGGGTCATAAGGAGGCATGCAGTGCATCCCTTAATTGGTCTCCTCTCCTTCATATGTACTGACAGGATAGAGAGAAGCAAGATCTTTCTTCTGATATGAGACAAATCAAGGGTTTCAAAGGCTAATCAAACATTGTTGGCGGAATCTTTTTGTGCAAACAATGTCTCCTGGGCCTTAATCTACAACTGTCATTATGATAACGACAGTAATCTGTCTACTGTGATTAATGATATTCAACTACCCTATTATCAAGTCCATCAATACGTGTCCTGGCTGACAAAGCATATCAGTTGTTGAAGAGACAAGAGCATTCTCTGTTACAGCTTTCTTGTCACAGTGTTTCATCTTGCCTTCCAGTCAGTTGTACGGCTGCCAGAGCAAACAACTTGACTCTGAAATGTCATTTACTCTTAATCATATTGGAAAGTAATGACATTGACGTGTTTGAGGTGAGACACAATAAAGCACACAGTAATCTCATTTATCAGACACAAGTGACCCCGCAAATTAATCGTCAGACAGGGTGTGTGTGTGTATGTATGTGGCTTGCGTGAGCACACACACCCTGTCTGACGATTAATTTCCATATCACCTCCCACATACCAAAGACCCTTACATACGGCTGTACTACCTAGGCTGGCTAAGCTGTCGTTGATGGTGACCTTGTCGTTGAGACACAGCTGGGTGTCCTCCAGGGAGAAGTTGTGGAAGTGCAGGTGGACCAGTTTACCGTCGGGCACCTTGATGTGCCACTGGCAGTGGGCACCGTTACTGTAGCTGCCCGGGTGCCCCATGCTGGACAACACGCCGCTCTCGCCAGCCATGTCCTTTGGCCCGCCGCAGCCAGATGCTACAAAGAGAGGAGGAGAGGGGATGGGAAGTAAGTTGAAGGGAGGGGAGGACAGGAAGGGAGTCGGAAAGAGAGAGAGGGAAAGAGAGAGAAAGAGGGGAGTCGGAAAGAGAGAGAGAGAAAGAGGGGAGAAAGAGAGAGAGGGAAAGAGAGAGAAAGAGGGGAGTCGGAAAGAGGGGAGAAAGAGAGAGAAAGAGCGAGAGAAGAGCGGAGAGAGAGAGAGGGAAAGAGAGAGAGAGGAGCAGGAAAAAAAAGATGTCACGCCACTCCAAATCAACCAAAAAGCTTAATATTAGAAACCGATTTAGACCGGTTGGAACCAGTTCTCGAGTGGCAGTGCAGTCGCAGGCACTGCATCTCAGTGCTAGAGGTGTCACTACAGAGCCTGGTTTGATTCCAGGCTGTATCACAACCAGCCGTGAGTTGGGAGTCCCATAGGGCGGCGCACAATTGGCCAATCGTCGTCCGGGTTAGGGTTTGGCTGGGGTAGGATGTCATTGTAAATAAGAATTTGTTCCTAACTGACTTGCCTAGTTAAATAAAGGTTAAATAAATAACCTACTGTGCTGTTTGTACATGTCCCTGCGGATGACATTCTCCATCCAGGGGATGTAGGCCGAGGCACGGGTGAACACAGAGGGTTTCTTGTCCATGATGCAGCCATTGGGACCAAAGCTGGTGATGCCGTGCACCTCCCAGGGAGCGTTGGCAGAGTCCTGGCACACCAGGGGACCACCCGAATCCCCCTGTGTCACATGGCGATGGTCAACAGCACTTCATATTGATGACATCATCAACACAACCATGACAAAATTAATCAAATAGTTTTTTTGTATCATGTAATCACTGCATAAGTCAATGGATATTTTTTTGCATTATACAGTATAATGCTATGTGGGTATATATCCCACTTGAGTACCTGACAGACAGACTTGAGCTCGTCAGGCAAGGTGTAGCCCATGCAGATCATGGAGGTCTTGACCTGGAACCACCAGTAGTCCAGCTTCTTACAGGTGTTGAAGGGCACCACTGGCAGGGCCACCTGGTTCAGGGTCTCAGCCACTTTGGCATTCATGGAATCACCTAAAAAAGATAGAACCGGTTAATTTATTGTTTGGTCCTCAGCTACTTTGGTATTCATGGAATCGCCTCATTAAAAAAGATAGAACCGGTTAATTTATTGTTTGGTCCTCAGCTACTTTGTCATTCATGGAATCACCTGATTAAAAAAGATAGAACTGGTTAATTTATTGTTTGGTCCTCAGCTACTTTGGCATTCATGGAATCACCTGATTAAAAAAGATAGAACTGGTTAATTTATTGTTTGGTCCTCAGCTACTTTGGCATTCATGGAATCACCTGATTAAAAAATATATAACTGGTTCATTTATTGTTTGGTCCTCAGCTACTTTGTCATTCATGGAATCACCTGATTAAAAAATATATAACTGGTTCATTTATTGTTTGGTCCCCAGCTACTTTGGTATTCAAGGAATCTCCTGATTAAAAATAAATGAGTTGCTCCACTTAATTTATTGTTATCAACTGATAGGGCTTGACATTTATTTTAGACTAATCCTTTTTAGATGCTTTTTCATAGAAAACAAAGGCTGTGTTTACACAGGCAGCCCAATTGCGATCTTTTTTTCACTAGTTGGTATCAGATCAGCTCTGAAAAAGAGCTGATTTGAAAAGATCTGATGTGATTGGTCAAAAGACCAATTAGTGAACCAAAAAAATAACAGAATTGGGCTGCCTGTGTGAACGCAGCCAAAGATGCGTACAGCGAAATCAACGTTGAAATTCAGTGGATGTATTTTCAATTGTTAACCAACAGAGGGGGTGAAAGCACCGGAAGAACTGGAACCAGGATTGGCAGTATGGAAATAGGAAAACTGGTCAAGGAATGAATTATGGTGGTTGGATGGATTGTTGTATTTTGTTGTAACTTGTACGTGCTTGTATATATTTGTAGAAGGGAAGAGTCATATGTTTTTTTCTGCCAGCAAAATTAGATCACAATCCTAATATCTTGCTCTGACTGTATCCCACTTATCTACACAATGCATATTGTAGCACCCTTAACCCAACCCCTAGCAACCTCGTCAAGAGATTTGGATCACATCATAAGGTGTTGGGTTGATAGGCGCTGGTCTGGGCTACTCCTCCAATATCATGGTGTCCTCCAATAGGAGTCACAATAAATGGCAGACATCACAAAACATCTCAAGCCCTCACCAGTCTTCATCTCCACAGCCGATGGCATTACATTGATTGTATGTTCACTACACAACGTCTGTGTCCCAAATGGCACCCTATTCCCTATGCAGTGTGCTACTTTTGAACAGGGCCCATAGGGCTCTACAGTATATAGGGAATAGGGTGGAATTTGGGACGCATCCAAATCCTCATATGAGACAAAAGAGGTCACAGCAAATCGTGGACGTCCCAAACCCCTCACCAGTCTCATCTCCCCAGCCGGTGGCGTAACACTTCTTGCCCCCCTCCAGGACCTCCTCCAGGGAGGGCAGGCAGGAGTAGGAGATCTGACCGCTGGGGGTCACTTCCCCACCCAGCCTGACGAGGGCGATGTCGAACTCCACCGTGGGCAACGTGGGGTACTTGAAGCCCTCGTGGCGGTAGATGCCCGTCACGCCGAAGCAGCGCTCCGTGTCTTCTGTGAACGTCAGGTTGTGTTTGCCCAGGCACATTTTCCAGCGCTGGAGCTCGTCAGCGTACCTGGAAAGAGTGAGAGTCACATAGATCCTAATGTTTAGTGCACTCATTGTATAAACACACACACTGATGCAGACATCCTCCTTAACATAACCACCCATAACTACATCATAGAAATTGAATGATTTGACTTGGGAATATACACTTTAAAGGATCTATTTCTATGTACAAAACCAACCACCAACCGACAGAAAAACCTACAGTGTACAGAGTTCGCTGGCAGTAGCAGCATACCATCAATTCCTATCTATCAGCATGGTTCTCTGTGACAGGGCAGAATTAACTCTGTGGGTCATTATACACAGTTGGAGACATTCATTGGACTAACAAGACCCAGCACCAGCCCTGTAACAAGTCTTAGATAAGGACCTTGGTAATGGTTGTGACAGACAGAGGCATAGGCGTCCCAAAGAACTGCCTGTCTGCATTACGATAATAGGCTCCAGACACAGGGAGGGACATTTTCTCAACTTTCATGGTCTAAAAATACTTTTCTGTTTTGTTTACTTCACACGACACAGAACAATATTATGTAATGTCAGCTCAGTGGTGTAAAGTACTTAAGTAAAAATACTTTCAAGTCCCAAGTACTACTTAAGTCGTTTTTTGGGGTAGCTGTACCTTTAGTATAGATTTTTTTGACAACTTTTAGTTTTACTCCACTACATTCCTAAAGAAAATAATGTACTTTTGAATCCATACATTTTCCTTGACACCCAAAAGTACTTGTTACATTCCGAATGCTTAGCAGCAGGGTAGGAACATTTTCCAATTCAAGAACATCAAGAAAACATCCCTGGTCATCACTACTGCCTCTTATCTGGCAGACTCACTAAACACAAATGCTCCATTTGTAAATTAGGTCTGAGTTTTGTAGTGTGCCCTGGCACTCTACAATAAGAAAATCGTGCTGTCTGGTTTGCTTAATATTAGGAATGTAAAATTATTTAATATTTTTACTTTTTCTTTTGATACTTAAATATATTTTAGCAATTACATTTACTTTTGATACTTAAGTACATTTAAAACCAAATACTTTTAGACTTTTACTCAAGTAATATTTTACTGGGTGACTTTCACTTTTACTTGAGTAATTTTCTATTAAGTTATCTTTACATTTACTTAAGTATGACCATTGGGTACATTTCACACCACTGTGTCAGCTCAATCAAATGTAAAAGGTACATTTTAAAATCTCAAAAGGTAAAAATGTATGCCAAAATCGTCTTGTTTTGTGCACACCATAGAGACATGCTGGCCTACATGTACGGTGATATGTACCTGTGACACAGTTGAGGGGAGTGCACATGTATTGGAATAGAATTACCGCCCAACACGGAATGGACCATTGACTTGAATGAGAATGTCTGTTCTAGTAATTCTGCCACTGTGTCTACGTCCCAAATGGCACCCTTTTCCCTATATATTTCACTACTTTTGACCAGGGCCTATGCGTCTCAAATGGCACCCTATTCCCTATAGGTCCTGGTCAAAAGTAGTGCCCTAAATAGGGTGCCATTTTGGACTCAACCTGTAGTTCATTCACCGTATGAAGCAATGGGCAGCTGTCATAACCCAGTTCTTATGGATGAGAGTTCCTCCGCAGGTGTGGAAGAACTTGGGCGTCTCCTGACTGCTAGGCCAAACCTGGGTAAAATAAAACATCAGCTTTTAAAGTGATAGATCACCCAAATTATTCAATGACACGTTGGTTTCCTTAGCCTGTAAGCAGTCTACGGACAAGGTACGATAGCAATCCATGCTATGGGCCATGTCCCTAGACTGCTCACAGGGCAAGGAAACCAATATGTAATTTGTTTGAACAATTCCATCAATAGTGAGCCAGTTGTGCCTATTTGTCTTCTAAAGGCCAAATCTGTGGGCAAACACACAACCACCCACACGCACAAACAAGCATAGTGTACGACGATGCCTCTGATATAATCAAAGTTGTTTTAAATAATGATGGGGTTGAGTTGAAGGGACCCTTCGCATTAAGTTTTATTAGCAGTGTGTGTGTGTGTGTGTGTGTGTGTGTGTGTGTGTGTGTGTGTGTGTGTGTGTGTGTGTGTGTGTGTGTGTGTCTGTGTGTGTGCAGTTTCAGGGTGTGTGTGTAATCCGACCCATGTAATGATGATGTCAATTAACAAACATGTCCCATCTGAAAGAAGTCTTGTCCCTGTGACTAGTGTAGCTGCATCATGATAACAGAGAATCTCATTCAAAACCTATTGGTGATATTGCCCTTGAGAGATGAGATGTTGAGTAAATTAATTCACTTGTTGTTGTAAAAAAGTTGACACATTTGTGATGTTCCCTGATGCATAATCACGTGACTTGGTTCTGGGTATATGCCTAAGACATGTTAGCAACCAGGCAGCCATTTTGGATTTGATTCTAGAATAACAGTGTTTGATGGATCTAAATGACCCTAAATAGAGTTTAGACAGACAGTGTCTCACCTGCATGGACACCTGCCAGGGCCAGGAGTGGGGGTTGGCTGGCTCTCCATTGACTATGCGGGTGTGGATGGTGGGGGGAATGGCGGGTTTGCCACATGTGGTTGGCCATTCTAGAGTAAAGGACAGAACAGTTGTTATCTTATCTGACATCAGCGATAAGACTAAAGGGTTATTGTTTTGATAGAAGTAAGAATTTTTCCCATAGTCATCTCCTCCCCTCTCCTCTCCTATTCCTTTCCTCTCCTCTCAGCTGTGCCCGAGAAGAACCCCCCCACCCCCCGAGGCAGCACGATGCACAGTCCATCTGTAAAACTCGATTTCAGCAATTGGCTTGGCAGGGGCCCGGCCACCTGGGGCCCATCAAAGGGTAAAGAATGGGGCAAAGGGTAAGAGACAACCAGAGGGCAACTGCTGCACTAAGGGCACTTCATACTACACTGTCTGCATCCTAAAATGGCACCCTATTCCCTATACAGATAATAGTATACTAATTTTGACTGGAACCCTACTGGGCTCTGGTCAAAATCAATGCACTATAGAGAATAGGGTGCCATTTTGGAACGTACCACAGTGTTTACAGCTCCAACAAATAATCTAGTTTTACTACACATCTGGGCAAATAAACCCAGGATTCTACTGTACTCTACAGACTGGCCACCTGAAGGGCTTTTGGGGGGCGTTACATGGTCTTAGGGTCGTTGTCCTGTTGGAGGGTGAACGTTCACCCCAGTCTGAGGTCCTGAGCGCTCTCGCGCAGGTTTTCATCAAGGATCTCTCTGTAATTTGATCCATTCATCTTTCCCTAAATCCTGACTAGTCTCCCAGTCCCTGCCTGTCACCACCGTAAGGATGGTGCCAGATTTCAATCTTGGTTTCATCAGACCAGAGAATCTTGTTTCTCATGGTCTGAGAGTCTTTAGGTCACTTTTGGCAAACTCCAAGCGGGCTGTCATGTGCCTTTTACTGAGGAGTGGCTTCCGTCTGGCCACTCCACCATGAAAGCCTGATTGGCGGAGTGCTGCAGAGATTGTTGCCCTTCTGGAAGTTTCTCTCATCTCCACAGAGGAACTCTGTAGCTCAGTCAGAATGATAGTCGGCTTCTCGGTCACCTCCCTGACCAAGGCCCTTCTCCCCCGATTGCTCAGTTTGGCCGGGCGGCCAGTTCTAGGAAGAGTCTTCCTAGAGGACAAAAATCAGTTAACCACCTAACTGAGGAACTCAACTTAACCTTGCGCAATACCCTAGATGCAGTTGCACCCCTAAAAACTAAAAACATTTCTTATAAGAAACTAGCTCCCTGGTATACAGAAAATACCCGAGCTCTGAAGCAAGCTTCCAGAAAATTTGAACGGAAATGGCGCCACACCAAACTGGAAGTCTTCCGTCTAGCTTGGAAAGACAGTACCGTGCAACATTGAAGATCCCTTACTGCTGCTCGATCATCCTATTTTTCCAACTTAATTGAGGAAAATAAGAATAATCCAAAATGTATTTTTGATACTGTCGCAAAGCTAACTAAAAAGCACTATTCCCGAAGTGAGGATGGCTTTCACTTCAGCAGTAATAAATTCATGAACTTCTTTGAGGAAAATAATATGATTATTAGAAAGCAAATTAAGGACTGCTCTTTAAATCTGCGTATTCCTTCAAAGCTCAGTTGTCCTGGGTCTGCACAACTCTGCCAGGACCTAGGATCAAGAAAGACACTCAAGTGTTTTAGTACTTTTAATGGCATCAGACTGAGGCTCTGCATCTGTCCTCGAGCTCCTAGACCTTAGTGCTGCTTTTGATACCATTGATCACCACATTCTTTTGGAGAGATTGGAAACCCAAATTGGTCTACACAGACAAGTTCTGGCCTGGTTTAGATCTTATCTGTCGGAAAGATATCAGTTTGTCTCTGTGAATGGTTTGTCCTCTGACAAATCAACTGTACATTTTGGTGTTCCTCAAGGTTCCATTTTTGGACCACTATTGTTTTCACTATATATTTTACCTCTTAGGTATGTCATTCGAAAACATAATGTTAACTTTCACTGCTATGCGGATGACACACAGCTGTACATTTCAATGAAACATGGTGAAGCCCCAAAATTGCCCTCGCTCGAAACCTGTGTTTCAGACATAAGGAAGTGGATGGCTACAAACGTTCTACTCTTAAACTCGGACAAAACAGAGATGCTTGTTCTAGGTCCCAAGAAACAAAGAGATCTTCTGTTGAATCTGACAATTAATCTTAATGGTTGTACAGTCGTCTCAAATAAAACTGTGAAGGACCTCGGCGTTACTCTGGACCCTGATCTCTCTTTTGCCGAACATATCAAGACTGTTTCAAGGACAGCTTTTTTCCATCTACGTAACATTGCAAAAATCAGAAACTTTCTGTCCAAAAATGATGCAGAAAAATGTATCCATGCTTTTGTTACTTCTAGGTTAGACTACTGCAATGCTCTACTTTCCAGCTACCCAGATAAAGCACTAAATTAACTTCAGTTAGTGCTAAATACGGCTGCTAGAATCCTGACTAGAACCAAAACATATGATCATATTACTCCAGTGCTAGCCTCCCTACGCTGGCTTCATGTCAAGGCAAGGGCTGATTTCAAGGTTTTACTGCTAACCTACAAAGCATTACATGGGCTTGCTCCTACCTATCTCTCTGATTTGGTCCTGCCGTACATACCTACACGTACGCTACGGTCACAAGACGCAGGCCTCCTAATTGTCCCTAGAATTTCTAAGCAAACAGCTGGAGGCAGAGCTTTCTCCTATAGAGCTCCATTTTTATGGAATGGTCTGCCTACCCATGTGAGAGACGCAGACTTGGTCTCAACCTTTAAGTCTTTACTGAAGACTCATCTCTTCAGTGGGTCATATGATTGAGTGTAGTCTGGCCCAGGAGTGTGAAGGTGAACGGAAAGGCTCTGGAGCAACGAACCGCCCTTGCTGACTGGGATTCTCTGCCTCTAACCCTATTACAGGGGCTGAGTCACTGGCTTACTGGTGCTCTTTCATCCCGTCCCTAGGAGGGGTGCGTCACTTGAGTGGGTTGAGTCACTGATGTGATCTTCCTGTCTGGGTTGGTGCCCCTCCTTGGGTTGTGCCGTGGCGGAGATCTTTGTGGGCTATACTCGGCCTTGTCTCAGGATGGTAAGTTGGTGATTGAAGATATCCCTCTAGTGGTGTGGGGGCTGTGCTTCGACAAAGTGGGTGGGGTTACAGGGCCTCCCGGGTGGCGCAGTGGTTAAGGGCGCTATACTGCAGCGCCAGCTGTGCCACCAGAGACTCTGGGTTCGCGCTCAGGCTCTGTCGTAACCGGCCGCGACCGGGAGGTCCGTGGGGTTAGCCGGTAGGGATATCCTTGTCTCATCGCGCACCAGCGACTCCTGTGGTGGGCCGGGCGCAGTTTAACCAAGGTTTCCAGGTGCACGGTGTTTCCTCCGACACATTGGTGCGGCTGGCTTCCGGGTTGGATGGCGCTGTGTTAAGAAGCAGGCTTGGTTGGGTTGTGTATCGGAGGACGCATGACTTTCAACCTTCGTCTCTCCCAAGCCCGTACGGAAGTGGGTGGGGTTATATCCTTCCTGTTTGGCCCTGTCCGGGGGTATCATCGGATGGGGCCACAGTGTCTCCTGACCCCTCCTGTCTCAGCCTCCAGTATTTATGCTGCAGTAGTTTATGTGTCGTGGGGCTAGGGGGGGTTGTTATATCTGGAGTACTTCTCCTGTCTTATCCGGTGTCCTGTGTGAATTTAAGTATGCTCTCTCTAATTCTCTTTTTCTCTCTTTCTTTCTCTCTCTCTGAGGACAAGAGCCCTAGGACCATGCCTCAGGACTACCTGGCATGATGACTCCTTGCTGTCCCCAGTCCACCTGGCCATGCTGCTGCTCCAGTTTCAACTGTTCTGCCTGCGGCTATGGAATCCTGACCTGTTCACCGGACGTGCACCTGTCCCAGACCTATTATTTGACCATGCTGGTCATTTATGAACATTTGAACATCTTGGCCATGTTCTGTTATAATCTCCACCCGGCACAGCCACCCCTCATAGCCTGGTTCCTCTCTAGGTTTCTTCCTAGGTTTTGGCCTTTCTAGGGAGTTTTTTCTAGCCAACGTGCTTCAACATCTGCATTGCTTGCTGTTTGGGGTTTTAGGCTGGGTTTCTGTACAGCACTTTGAGATATCAGCTGATGTGCGAAGGGCTATATAAATACATTTGATTTGATTTGGTTCCAAACTTCATCCATTTAAGAATGATGAGGCCACTGTGTTCTTAGGCAACTTCAAAGCTGCAGAAATGTTTTAGTACCCTTCCCCAGAGCTGAGCCTCGACACAAACCTGTATCGGCGCTCTACGGACAATTCCTTTGACCTCATGGCTTAGTTTTTGCTCTGACATGCACTGTCAACTGTGGGATCTTATATAGACAGGTGTGTGCCTTTCCAAATCATATCCAATCAATTGATTTTACCACAGGTGAACTCCAAATCAAGTTGTAGAAACATCTCAAGGATGATCATTGGAAACATGATGCACCTGAGCTCAATTTCTTGTCTCATAGCAAAGGGTTTATTTCTATATTATATACATTTGCAAAAATTCTCAAAACCTGTTTTCACTTTGTTATTATGTGGTATTGTGTATAGATTGCTGAGGATTTTTTTAAATACATTTAATCAATCAATTTTAGAATAGGGCTGTAAACGTAGCAACATGCTGAAAACGTAAAGGGATCTGAATACTTTCTGAAGGCACTGTACATACTTACAGTGATGTTGTCCCAGGGGTTGGGCTGTATAGGGGCCTCAGTGGGAACAGGCTGGGTAAGGGTTAGGTACCTACTTACAGTGATGTTGTACCAGGGGTTGGGCTGTATAGGGGCCTCAGTGGGAACAGGCTGGGTAAGGGTTAGGTACCTACCTACAGTGATGTTGTCCTAAGGTTTGGGATGTATAGGGGCCTCAGTGGGAACAGGCTGGGTAAGGGTTAGGTACCTACAGTGATGTTGTCCTAAGGTTTGGGCTGTATAGGGGCCTCAGTGGGAACAGGCTGGGTAAGGGTTAGGTACCTACAGTGATGTTGTCCTAAGGTTTGGGCTGTATAGGGGCCTCAGTGGGAACAGGCTGGGTAAGGGTTAGGTACCTACAGTGATGTTGTCCTAAGGTTTGGGCTGTATAGGGGCCTCAGTGGGAACAGGCTGGGTAAGAGTTAGGTACCTACCTACAGTGATGTTGTCCCAGGGGTTATGTTGTATAGGGGCCTCAGTGGGAAAAGGCTGGGTAAGGGTTAGGTACCTACCTACAGTGATGTTGTCCCAGGGGTGGTGCTGTATAGGGTGCTCTGTGGGAACAGGCTGGGTAAGGGTTAGGTACCTACAGTGATGTTGTACCAGGGGTTGGGCTGTATAGGGGCCTCAGTGGGAACAGGCTGGGTAAGGGTTAGGTACCTACCTACAGTGATGTTGTCCCAGGGGTGGTGCTGTATAGGGGGCTCTGTGGGAACAGGCTGTGTAAGGGTTAGGTACCTACAGTGATGTTGTCCCAGGGGTTGGGCTGTATAGGGGGCTCAGTGGGAACAGGCTGGGTAAGGGTTAGGTACCTACCTACAGTGATGTTGTCCCAGGGGTTAGGCTGTATAGGGGGCTCAGTGGGAACAGGCTGGGTAAGGGTTAGGTACCTACCTATAATGATGTTGTCCCAGGGGTTAGGCTGTATAGGGGGTTCAGTGGGAACAGGCTGGGTGGTGTCTGTAGTCCAGTAGGCTCTGAAACCTTTAGCCTCCACGAAGAAGTCAGTATGGAAACGCATCACCAACTTGTTGCCCTTAGTTGTGATGGTGGCTGGAAGTTGGTCACCACACCATGGACCTGGTAAGTAAAAACAACAACATCAGATGCTTCTACTACTACTGCTACTTCTACTACTACTACTACTACTACTACTAATAGTACTACTACTACTGCTACTCTCTACTACTACTACTACTACTAATAGTACTACTACTACTGCTACTTCTACTACTGCTACAACTACTACTACTACTGCTACTACTAATGCTGCTGCTACTACTGCTACTTCTACTTCAACTACTACTAATAGTACTACTACTACTGCTACTTCTACTACTGCTACTACTACTACTACTACAGCTACTACTACTACTACTAATGCTGCTGCTACTGCTATTACTACTGCTGCTACTACTGCTACTACTACTAATGTTGCTACCACTACTACTACTGCTACTACTACTGCTGCTACTAGTGCTGCTACTAGTGCTGCTACTACTACTACTACTGCTATTACTACTATTACTACTACTGCTACTACTACTGCAACTACTACTGCTGCTACTACTGCTATTACTACTATTACTACTACTGCTACTACTACTGCAACTACTACTACTACTACTACTGCTGCTACTAGTGCTACTACTAGTGC